>NW_027418777.1:0-115900 GCF_009905375.1 Apium graveolens | reverse complement strand
TGTTCTAATAAAGATATTATGTGTATATTATGTATTTTAAATGTGTTGAGTCGTAAAACAACTGCTATGTCCTACGTGTTGTCTGCTTTGATCAGGAATGTGTTTCAGGTATTTATTGAGTGTTTTATTATATGTTATAAGTTTTATTTCAAAACTCGTACAGCTCAAACAGTGTTTTAAAAGCCCGTATTTCAAACAAAATCATTGGCCCTATTTTGCCAAGAACGGCCTATACCATATCGTAATTTTGAACCCCTAGACGTTTTACAAATTTACTACGAAAAATGACTTTTCCGGACCCCTTCGGGAGTAAAAAACCCCACAAAAATCATAATTTCTTCCGAAAGTGAGTCATTTTGCGATAGTTAATTGCTTGTAGGCCCTATTAGGGGTAGAATCGAGCCTAATAAATTTTGAAAAATAATAAATTGAACCAGATAGTGTTTGTTAATGCGAGTTCAAATCTAGTATCGATTCTAAAAATAATAGTAAGTCTAAAATCAATTATGTGCCTTATGTGCTATGTGCTTTACGTGATTATGTGAACCTTATGTGGTATATAATTATATATGCGAGTTTGATAGGATCGTATAGGTAGGCGATTAGGGATACGTGGTATCAATTCGAGAACACGTATGAAGTAAGTTATCTAAATGAATATCTTTTCATGATAGATTCAGTACCAACAAGGCGAATCAAGCCAGAGCTAGAAGGCAGTTAAGCATACAAGGTGAAGTGCACACCAGGCAAGTTTTTCCCCTATTCTAAGTTCAAAATAGTGAAATATACCCCACTTTACATATCAATTACACCTTGATAATTCTTGTTCATATACACTGATACACAATTATTGATTCTTGTTTCTATTTCATTTCAATTCTTGATTTCTCCTAATTTATTGAATCCTCAATTCATATTTCAATGTTGATACCCTTACTTATATATACTCTGATATATCCTGATATTGGGATACATCACAATACCGATAGTTCCGGATGCTAAGCTATGGACTAGATGGTTACGATATGGGCCGGGTATGAACTGGACCCTTGATTTATGAGGCCATAGTTGTCTGGGTACCCTTATGTTGGTTGGGTCTATGCAGTTGGGTATAGATCTGCACTGTATCATGACTGATCAGCAGGTTATAGTGCATATGTTGGTTTTTGTTTCCAGTCTTATTCATTTAGCACTCACCAGTAATGGAAAATTATTATTCTTTACAAAAATAGATGGTTGTTCAAACCAGCAGATTATCGGTTCATTTATTCTTCTCTCTTTACACATATATATACATTGTTGCAGGCTTGTTGAGCAATTTTGGCTCACCCCCTTTTATTGTTATTCACATTGTTTTTCAGTTAAGGTAGAGAATGAAACCCATCAGAACCCGAGTTGTCAAGAAGCGAGTCAAGCAGCGGGACCCCTTATACCAAGGGTGTTTGTCCCTATCCCAGAAGAAAGCTTTCAATTACCAGATCAGGTGTAGTAGGATAAGTAATAGTGATAGTTGGAATACAAGTTGTTTAGTTTAGAATGTGAATAGAATAAAGTTTTGTAATAAAGAGAGTTCTTCAGATAGTTGATTCAGTTTGGTTTGTAATAAAGTTGGTTTGTGGTTCTTGTTTTCAATATTTAACCTTGAAAAGATCCTGAGTAGTAGTAGTTCGGGGTAATTATTTTATTTATATTATGCATGTACAGGTTTAGTGAGTAGTTAGTGTTAATAATGCCCCAAATCTATACCCCGGATTTGGTGGGTGTTACAACTTTGATTCTTCTAGCATTGTCCTTGCAACTTCAATAAGAGATCTGTTTTTCCTTTCCAACACACCATTTTGTTGTGGGGTTCTTACTGTTGAGAATTTTGCATCATCCCATTATCTTCAAAAAATGATCTCATCATAGAATTTTTAAATTCAGTTCCATTGTCACTCCTAATTCTTCTTACTTTGAAATCAAGATGATTGTTGACTTGTCTTATGTGATTGATGATGATTTCACTAGCTTCATCTTTGGACTTGAGAAAATATGTCCAAGAGAACTTTGAGAAATCATCCACAATTACTTGACAGTACCTTTCTTTGAGATTGACAATATGTTTACTGGTCTAAATAAGTCCATGTGCAGTAATTGAAGAGGTTCTTCAATTGTTGAATCAAGCTTCTTTCTTAATGATGCATTGATTTTCTCTCCTTTCTGACATGCATCACACAGTCCATCCTTTGAGAATTCCACTTGAGGAATACCTCTTACCAAATCTTTCCTGACTAGCTAATTCATAGTCTTGAAGTTAAGGTGGGACAGCTTCTTGTGATATAGCCAACTTTCATCTTGACTTGCTTTGCTAAATATACAAGTGACAGATTCTGTATTTGATGAGTTGAAATCAGCTAAGTACACATTTCCTTTTCTTACTCCAGTGAGAACCACTTTGTTGCTTCTCTTGTCGGTCACAACACAGGCTTCAGAATTAAATGTTACTGAGTTGCCCTTGTCACAAAGCTGGCTGATACTCAACAAATTGTGCTTGAGTCCATCCATTAGGGGCCAACCACTTCTATCCTTTGAAATCAAGCCATATCCCACAGTATAACCCTTGCTGTCATCTCCAAAAGTGATTCTTGGGCCAGCTCTTTCCTTGAACTCAGTGAGCAGGGTAGATTCTCTAGTCATGTGCCTTGATCACCCACTATCCAAATACCAAAGATTCTTTCTGTTTCCCTGATTGCTGGATGAACTGGACTTCTGTTTCATCTAATTTGGCCATAAGTGCTAGATTGACATAGCTTGTATCTTCATTCTCTTCTAATCCATCTGCAGCCCAGTTATTTTCTTGAGTGATGAAAGCCGTTTCCTTTTGTTTGAGCAACTCAAAATATTTCTGTTTATAATCAACAGGCTTAAACTTCTTTTGACCCGAATTACACTTTCTACATTTATTAGCAAAATGACCCGCCAAGCCACACTTGAAACATTTGAATTTGGACTTATCAACCATGTTTCTATTTGGCTTGGCAGCTCCAAAATTCTTCTTGAATTTGAGCTTGGAAAATCTCCTGGATAGAAAAGCAAGATGATCATCTATGTCATCCATGTCATCTTGACTAAGATTGTCTTCATGTTTAGCTACTAGCCCTTTTCCTTTGCCTTCACAAACTCCATGGTTTGGTGCAGATTCAACAACTTCAACCTTTGTCTCCTTCTCCTTTTCTTTCTCAGCAACCAATGCAATGGATCCTCCCTTCTTTCTTCTTTTTCTCCATCTTCTCATCTTGCTATATTTCAAGCTCATAAGTCTTTAGAATCCCATACAGTCTATCTAAGGTGAATTCCTTGTAATCTTGAGAATTTTCTCAATGAGACTGTCATAGGGTTCCATTCATTTGGAAGAGATCTAAGGAATTTGAGGTTTGAATCTTTTGTTTGATAGATCCTTCCATCCAATTTTAGAGCATTCAGTAATTTTTGAATCTAATGAAAATGTCAGTGAGTGACTCACTTTCTTCACTGTGGAAATGCTCATATTGCTGAATCAAGAGTTGCATTTGTTTTCCCTAACCTGCTCAGTTCCATCACATATAACTTAAATTGTATCCCAGACATCCTTAGCAGTTTTGCAGTTTATGATGTTGTCAAACATGTCACCATCAACACCATTAAACAAAATGTTCATGGCCTTTTTATCCTCATGAACTTGTTTCAATATCAGGATCAGACCATTCTGCTCTAGGCTTGGGGACAGATGGTTCATTTCCTGTAGCAGCTCTCATAGGGACATGTGGACCTTTCTTAATGCAGTCCACATAAGCTTCATCTTGAGATAGGAGATGCAGATGCATCTTCACCTTCCAATGGTGATAGTTATCTTCGTCTAGAAATGGAATCTATACTCCAACATCTTTTCTGTTAATCTTTTTAGTTGTTGTGATCATTAAACTCTTAGTTCTTCAAGTGCTTGCTCTGATACCAATTGTTACTCCCAAACAATCTAAACATGAATTAAAGAAGGGGGGTTGAATGTAATTCTGGATTCTTTTCACTTTTAAGAACAATTCTTCTATAAATATATAATTGTGTTTGATTTAGCAATGGTGCGGAATGAAAGTAATATTGAAATCAAAACACAAAGTAAATAAATACAAGTATTTAAAACTTTCTGGTGGATTGAACTTTTCCACCAGAGATATATATTGAGTTGAGAACTCTGTGTGACAAAATTGTTCACAGCTGCTTACAAGTTGAAAATGCAAGAACTGAGAAATTCTTTACAGATTTTGCCTTATCTATTTCTTAGGTAATTGCTTACTTTCTTGGATACAATTCAACTTGCTACACTTGGTTTATATATCACCAAGTTACATGCTAAAAAGAAAATATAATAAGACAAACTGTATCTAGTCTAACTTTATGCTGCTACACTTCTCTTTCTAGCATCTTTGAATGTCATCTGTTTAGCATGGAAATGCTTCTTTGTTCTCTAAATCCTTCAAACAGGCTGCCATATTCCATTTACATATGACCAACGCATGTGACTATCAAGTCACTATCAACTGCTCTTTTGAATTTAAACATCCGTTGGAACTTAGATTGATCATCCGTTGGAAATCTGTTTGATCATCCGTTGAAACTCTGGTTGATCATCCGTTGAGACTTATGTTGATCATTCGTTGAAGCTTTGTGAATCATTCCGTTGAGACTGTCTTTTTGGCAGTTAACTCTATTTCATTTATACAAGATTACAAGGCATCTAATATTTAAAATTCACCATCCTATCTTGCATATCAATCTAGTGGTCAACATGACTTAAACATTCTACAACACCTAGTTCACTAAGCCATTTAAGTATGCAGAAATGTGCTAATAATCTTGTTGAACATAAGCTACTCTTTTAATGGATGATGAAATGATCATCCGTTTAAAGCTACAATTTCACTTAAATAAAATCTACTTAATGTTTTGTTCAAGTTATCATCAAGTACACAATATATTCCTAACAGACCAAGCTTTGTGTTGCGGTGGGTGTTCATCGGCCCGCATACGCGTAACTTCAGTTAACGAGTGCCCTCATCGACAGTTCTACGATCTTGAACATGCAGGAATGATATGGTGGGAAGGATGACAAGAAAGGACTTGGGTACACCTATTATCATTTGTCGGGTGGTCATCCAGCCGATCAGATGTATGCTGGTAGTTCGACTCAGGCACGTAAAGCAGCATGGAGACATCAGGTTGGTGAGGCTAGTTCTTCACAGCAGTAGTAGCAGGAGGCAGAGGATAGTGCTGGTTTAGGCTCGACACAGTATAGGCGTTTGTCGAGGCGGATGGATGCGATGTATGAGACGTAGAGTAGGTTTGCGCAGGATCTTACTCAGGCATTGGGTACAGCTTTTAGAGCCACGGGGGTTGACATATAGTGGCCAGTTTTTGGAGAGGATTCTGTGTATACACCTCCTGACACTCCACCATAGAGGGTGATGATCATTCTTCTTCTAAGTAGGTATGCCTTGATTTCTTGCTATTACCTTCACTGAGGACAGTGAAAATTTTAAGTTTGGGGGTGGTAGTTAAGGAATATTTCTGTGTGAGTCCATATAGATGCATATTAATGATAGTTTAGTTCATATAGTTTGCATATTTGTCATGTAGTTATTTTTTTTGTTTTTTTTATATATTTGTTATCATATTAGTATGTTGCATATAGTCGTATTGGCATAATATCATGATCCCTCAGGTTGATTTTCCGATTAATTTGTGATGTTGATTCGAGTGTAGTGATGTCATATAGAGGAATGTTAAGTCTCGTATAGAGGAATGATAAGTCCTAACAAATTGATTTGCATGCTAAAAACAAGAAAATTTTCACTAAGTCTTATAGGTTGCTTGAGTGCTAGGACATGATCATGACTTGTTTGTTTGTCGAGGTTTAATCGCTTGTTTGTGTCTAGAATTTATGCTATTCTCTTACTGACGAAATAATATGGATTTTTAAAATTGGAAAAAAATATTGGATATCAATGCTAGTTGTAGCTAGGCGTCAAATGACTAGTAGTCGACTCATATTTATATGAGTAGTCTAGGGTTGAACAAGATGAAGCGAAACGCACTCGTTCAGAAGTTGTTGAAAAAAAAAGAGGAAAAGAAAAGAAAAAATGAAAAAAATATGTGTTATGCATAATTGATCACGAGTGGGCTCTTTAATACTTGAGTTATTAAGTTCTAAGGGACTTTGTGCCTAGTGACCGAAGGCTTTTATAGTCTGGGATCCGCTAACCTAACGCTCGCTACATGGGTATTATTGCATAAGTCTTTTGTGGACCTCGCTCATTACACGATCAAATAAGCATGTTTGTGTTTTTTATGTGTTATCAATTAAAGCATAAATCCGTGTATAACTCTGATAAAAATTGAAGTGTTGTCAGTCATTTTGAGTTTATCGTTTATTCTGTTTATAACCTTCTGATTATCTTGATAAGAGGTGAATTATGATTATTGATCTAGTTTCGAGAGTATATTTGTTAAGCAATCGCACAAACGCACGTTTCTGGTTTGTGAGTTAATTTGTGGGATTTGATTGAACTTTGTGCGAATAATTGCTTTCATTGAGATGTTGCTTATTGATTGGTTTAGTTATGCTGAGGGGATCATTGCATTCATGTTAGTTGCATTCATGCATTTTTATTTCTTGTTTTTTAGTCTGTTATGCTTGAGGACAAACATCGATTTAAGTTTGGGGGTGTGATAAGTGACATTTATATCCACTTAGAATGCTTTGTAAAGGCTCAAATTGGTGTTTTGTACTCAAGTTGTTTGTGTTTTTGATGTGTTTTTGTAGTGTTTTACATTTCAGGGCATATTTGAAAGGATGAATGGATTTTTATTGTTTATATGCTAAAAAGATGTTAGGATGGAGCTTCGGTCGATTGGGTGAAAGAAACCAGCAATTGAAGTTAGGAAAATAAGAAAATCAAGTTTTTCCACAAGGCTGGGGCAGCCGCGCTACACTTGGGAGCGGCCACGCTCGTTTGGCGGGAGCGGCCACGCTCGTTTTGCAGAAGCTCAGGTCGGCCGCGTTGGGTCGAATTTCCGGAATCCTGTTTCTACTTGAATTTTGAGTGTTTGAAGGCCCAGGTCATCCAGAAGCCTATATATATATAAATAAAAAGATGTTTTTCATATAGAAGAGGAAGGAGAAAGCAGCAAGAAGACCTAATAGCACAATACAACGGAGGAGAAGAAGATCTTGTTTTTACTTGTGATTCTTTGCTTAAGTTATAATATTGGATACTTGTTGTCTTTGTTATTTGAACCTTACACTCTTGTTAACGTACTTTTGATTATTATTCATTTTATAAAGACCTAGTTTATCTTAGTTTATTTTCCATGCTTTCATTGGAACCCATGGTGACGATGAGTTCGATTATGAGCTAATTGTTATCGTGGGGTTCTAACGGATTTACTTATGGATTTCTATAGTTAATTTATTTATATATCTTAGTGTGTGGTGATTGATTGATATCTTAGTATTGGTTGTGCTTATTCGTCTTATGTGCGTTGCTAACATATAAGATAGCGTGTTAATCTCTATTGAAGCGACAGTGAATATATAGATTTAGAACTTACCATGCTAGCATAGGTTCATATATTTGTTATGCATGATTCGTAGGTAATTTTAACCATCTTACTTGCCCTATGTAATCACGATAGATAACTTGTTCATTAAACCTTTATGTTGTCAAATTTTATAGACATATAGGGTCTCAACATAATTGGTGTCTATTCAGCTTCTATCTCTTTTGTGGATGTCTGATAGTAGGGTATTCGTGCAACGAAAGTTGGCATTTACTAGTTTCGTATTATCTGATTAGTTTTCATCACCATCGCATTCTAAGGTTAAGAATAATGACTTTGAATGAAGTAGTAATGAAGTTAGAATCCCATGTTTGTCTCATATAGTTAGTTCAATCACTTTTATTCTTAGTTAATTGCATGTTAGTTTAATCTTAGTTATAAACATCTCAACTTGTTATTGTCTTAGCATTGAGCGATAGCCATACCATTGTTGCTAGATGCATAATCTTAAGTTAACTAAAAAGAGTCGTCGTGGGTACGAATCTGATTTATATCTTATACTACTTGCGAACGCGTATACTCGCGTGTAATTTTAGCGCTTGTTTTCACCCTAACACTAGGCTGGTAACTAAGGGCTTCAGGAAAATGATAGGTATTGACTATTTTGATACATACTCCCATGTTGCCTGAATGACAACAATTAAAATGTTTATTGCATTGGATTTCGTACATGATCTTATCATCCATAAAATGGATGTAAAGATAACTTTTCTTCATGATGACCTTAAAGAAAATATTTATATGAATTAGTCTGAGGGATTTGTTACTTCCGGTAATGAGAAGAAAGTATGTAGGTTAGTCAAGTTTATCCATGGCCTCAAACAAGCACCTATAGAATGGCACAAAAAAGTTTGATGAAATTATTTTAGAGTTCAAGTTTTTGGGTAATGAAAGTCATAAGTGCGTCTACCATAAGGTTAAAAGAAATGAATGTGTGATTGTGTATCTGTATGTAAATGATATTTTGTTATTTGGAACCAATATTGAGATTGTTAACGAGACAAACAGTTTCTTGAAGAGTCACTTTGAAATGAAAGATATGGGTGATTCTAGTGTGATTCTTGGGATCAAGTTGACTCATACAACTAATAGAATAACATCATCACAGTTTCATTATATGGAGAAATCTATACTTGAGAAATGCGATTATTCAAATTGTAGAATTGATAATACACCATATGATTCAAAAGTTTCTCTTATCAAGAATAATTTAGGAGTTCTTGTGTCTCAATTAATGTATTCTTAGATTATAGGCAGCTTGCAATATCTTACTAATGTGACTAGACCATATATTTATTATTATGTATCTAGGTTAACTAGATATACAATTATCCAAACAAGACTCACTGGGAGGCACTGGATAGAGTTCTATGATATCTCAAAGGAACTATGATAGGGATAAATAAATCCTGAATATATAATTAAATATTGCAAGGTGTAGGGCTGCTAGGCCTAATAAGAAGATGTATGACATTCAGACCAAGAAGGTCAACACATTGATCAGGCCTGATGGACCAGATCAGGCCTGATGGAACAAAGAAGGCCCAAAAGCCCTGATTATTTATTAATTTCGTAATTAATAAATAAAGGAGGAAAACAGCTATTAAGATAAGTCCTAGTGGGGATATAAATCCTTGTACATTGGCCTCAAGGGGACCTAAAAGGATAAGGAATCAGTTTCCTACTATCTAGGACTCCAAAGTCCATTCTAATTATGAGACTTGCCCACCAAGTCTCCTATACCAAGTCCAATTCAAGGACTCTCAACATCTATATAAGGGGCCTCACCCCACAGATCAGAACTACGTTTTTTGGCTTGATTCTCTAATTCACAGAGATACGTAGGCATCTCGTAAAGGCAGAATTAAGCTACGAAACACGAGAGCAGCCATTAAAGGCCTTGAGCTCCCGAATCTTAGTAATAAATACAGCAAATAATAACCTTAGTTTTTTATCCATAACATTTGGCGCCGTCTGTGGGAAGTGAACAACAACCATGGCGAGAACACGGAGAACAACTAGCGCTTTGGAGGAGGGAACACCATCAGGGACAACTCAGGTGATTTCGTCAACCGTGGAGATTCCTCCCCACTCAACTTATGCATCTACTCAAGTGGAAACCCAGATAGGGGCAACTCAATCTCAGCCACAAGGGACGATTCCCCCGACTATTCAAGGTACGAATCCTCAAGTTCAACAAGTACATATACCTGTGAATTCTCGACCCGTCGGGTATGAAAATTCAACTGTTGTTACCACTAACCCCCCTTATGGGATGCCCCTTTACCCCGAGGTTGGAGGAAGTGGATATGCTGGGCGAAGTGAAGCACGAGGGCAATCGCCCCCTTATATACGAGGTTTGGCTCCTATCCCCGAGGATCGGGAATTTTCTGGTCCTTACACTGAGAGAGATTCCGAATCTTCGGATGATGAAGTGGCCCCAAGAAGGAGACATCCAGGCAAGGAGCCGATGGCCGATGGAAGGCAACGCCCTCGAAGCACCCAAGGGGCGAATCCCCAGGAAGTGCAGGAAAGGATAAGGGCTCATGAGGCTGAGATCCAAAGGTTGAGGCGTGACTTGGAAGCTCACCAGGCCACCAGACCCCAGATGCCTCCTAGGGGGAGAAATCCTCCTCCTGTCATAGACCTGGATGGTCCGGTACGAAGAAGGGCTGTCTTCCCAAGAACTGATCCAAGCAATCTCCTTCCCCTTGGAGACCCTGATGATCCAACTCCACCCTTCACAGAAGAAATAATGAATGCCCATATCTCAAGGAAATTCAAGATGCCCACTATCAAAGCCTATGATGGCACCGGAGACCCCGCTAACCATGTCAGGACATTCTCTAATGCACTGCTGCTGCAACCCGTGAATGACGCTATTAAGTGTCGGGCCTTCCCTCAAACCCTGTCGGGTATGGCTCAAAGATGGTACAGTCGCTTACCCCCAAACTCTATTGGATCGTTCAGAGAGTTAAGTCAGGCTTTTATTAAGCAATTCATCAGCGGGAGAGTCCATGAGAAAAGTTCGGCATCTCTTATGAGTATTGTGCAGGGAGCTAAGGAATCCTTGAGAGATTACCTGAATCGTTTCACAAAAGAGGCTTTAAAAGTCCCAGACCTTGATGATAAGGTAGCCATGATAACACTGCAACAAGGAACTAGGGACGAATTTTTCAAGATGTCCTTGGCCAAACGTCCCCCTGAAAGCATGTTGCAGCTCCAAGAGAGGGCATGGAAGTATATCAAGGTGGAAGAAAGTATGAGGAAGACCGTAAAAAGTAATGAGCCCACTGGAGGTAAGAAGTGGAAAACTGATCTAGAATATATTGCAAAGGACAAATATCCTAGAACCGAACAAAACCCTGATTCAACCCCCAAGAAGGGAGGACCTGGGCAAAAGTTCACTGAATACGCTAAGCTGAATGCTCCTAGGAATCAAATTTTGATAGAGATTGAGAAAGATAGAGATATTCGCTGGCCTAAGCCCTTGAAGGCTGATCCCGCCAAGCTAGATAAGAGCAAGTATTGCAGGTTTCACAAGGATGTTGGCCATGACACCGATGAGTGTAGGCAATTGAAAGATGAAATTGAGTTTTTGATTCGAAAAGGAAGATTGAACAAGTATACTGGAGATGGAGGGGATATAAATAATAGTGGAAGGAAGAATTTTGAAGATCGTAGGAGGGACCAAGACGATCAGGGGCGGAATCCCCAACCTAGAGGGCCGGTTATAAATCCCTCTTCCTACCATTCAGTTATGAAGTTTCCCACCCGAAACGGGATTGGAGAAGAGAAAGGAGATCAAAAAATGGCTAGAAGCTGTTATGTGGCCTTTTTGAGGGCAGATGGAGTCGGGGGGCAGGTTCTTCCTATTAAAGATATGGATGTCCGAGAAAATGATGAGAAGAGAGGAAAGCCAGCAGAAGACTTGGTTTCGGTTCCTTTAGACCCCAAGAATCCTGAGAGGATGACTTTCATTGGAGCCACACTAGAGGAGCCCCTTAGAGGGAAGTTGGTGAAATTTTTGCAAGAAAATAGTGATGTATTTGCATGGTCAGCAGCTGATATGCCAGGCATAGACCCGGAGTTGATTACTCACAAGCTAAATGTGGATCCAAGCCGGAAGACAGTGAAACAAAAGAAAAGAAATTTTGCCCCGAAAAGACAAGAGGCTATAAAACAGGAAGTAGAGAAGCTCCTAGAGGCTGGTTTCATTGAGGAGATTCAATTTCCGGAGTGGTTAGCAAACCCTGTAATGGTGAAGAAGGCTAATCGAAAGTGGAGGATGTGTATAGACTTCACTGGTCTGAATGATGCATGCCCTAAAGACTGTTTTCCATTGCCAATGATTGATACTTTGATTGATGCCACTGCTGGGCATGAGATGCTGAGTTTCATGGATGGATTTAGCGGATATAATCAGATTAAGATGCACAAGGATGACATTCCAAAGGTATCATTTATCACTGACTTTGGTGTTTATTGTTATCTTGTTATGGCGTTTGGTCTTAAGAATGCGGGAGCCACCTATCAAAGGTTGGTAAATAAAATTTTTAAGGATCTTATTGGTAAGACTATGGAAGTCTATGTTGATGACATGTTAGTCAAGAGTCTAGTAAAGACTGATCATATAACCCATTTGAGGGAAGCTTTTGAGATCCTGGGGTACCACAAGATGATGTTGAATCCTACGAAGTGCGCTTTCCGAGTAGGATCTGGAAAATTCTTGGGATTAATGGTCTCAAAGAGAGGAATTGAGGCTAACCCCGATAAAATAAAGGCAATCCTGGACATGGAACCACCAAAAATTGTCAAGGATGTTCAGAAGCTCACAGGAAGGGTCGCTGCGCTAGGACGATTCATCTCCAAGTCAGGAGACAAGTGCTTGTCATTTTCAAGTCACTAAAGAATATCAAAGACTTTGTATGGAATGAGGAAAGCCAGAAGGCATTCGAAGAGTTAAAGAAGTATATGGCTCAGGCCCCGTTGTTGGCCAAACCATCTTGGAATGAAGTTTTATTCTTATACTTGGCCGTTTCAGAGAGCGCCTTGAGCGCGGTGTTGGTTAATGAGGAGCTAAAAGTCCAGAAACCCATATATTATGTCAGCAAAATTCTGCATGGTGCTGAATTGAATTATTCAACTATTGAGAAATTTGCTCTAGCCTTGGTAATGGCTTCGAGAAAACTGCGTCCTTACTTTCAGGCTCATCAGATTGAGGTGCTAACGAATCAGCCACGGAGAAATATCATTCACAGTCCCAAGGCAAGTGGGAGATTGATTAAGTGGGCAATAGAGTTGGGAGAGTTCGATCTCAAGTATAAGCCACGTACGGCCATAAAAGCCCAGACACTAGCTGACTTCGTGGTGGAATGTACCATACCCAACCAAGAAGTCGGGGGGCAGGAAGATACCATACCTCAAGACAAGGGAGTCGACAATGGGGACAGAGAGAAGGATGATAAGGAGAAAGAATATTAGGTTCTCTATTTTGATGGAGCATCAAAAACAAATTCCAGTGGAGCAGGGTTGGTTTTGCAAAGCCCTGATGGATTCTTAATTGAGTATTCTATGAAGCTAGACTTCCCAACCACAAACAATGAGGCAGAGTATGAAGCCCTGATTGCTGGCCTTGGTCTAGCTGGGACACTTAGAGTCAAAAACTTAAAGGTCCGTGGAGACTCGAAGCTGATCATATCCCAGGTAAAGGGAGAATTTGAGGCAAGGGATGATACGATGGCTAAGTATGTCCGCCTAGTAAGGGCTGTGATGACCCAATTTAATGAATGCCATGTTGAACACATTCCAAGGGAAGAAAATGCTAAGGCAGATGCGCTATCAAAGTTTGCTTCATTTGAGATAGAAGAAAGTTCAGGAAGTGTGTACTTCCGTGTTTTGAAGACACGAAGCATAGATGTTAAGCTTGTGGCTCCCATAGGCCTGGGGACATCATGGATTGATCCTATCAAGGCTCACATTCAAACCGGTTGGTTTTCAAGTGATGCAACTGAAGCACGGAAGTTAACTGTTCGAGCACTAAGGTACTCTTTGATAGATGGGATTCTTTACAAAAGATCTTTCGTGGTTCCCTACTTGAGGTATCTCAGGCCCGATGAGGCACGCTTGGCTCTTGAAGAAGTGCATGAAGGTGTTTGTGAACAACACTTGGGGGGCAGGGCCCTTGCTAATAAGATAACTCGTCTAGGCTTTTATTGGCCGGAAATGATGGCTGATGCCAAAGAATATGTGAAGAAGTGCGACCGCTGTCGGAAGCATGCACCTGTTGTTAGACAACCTCCCGAGATGCTGACATCTATCAACTCTCCTATTCCCTTTGCTATGTGGGGAATGGATATTCTAGGGCTTTTCCCTATGGCCACGACACAAAGGAAGTTCCTGATTGTAGCCATTGATTATTTCACTAAGTGGATTGAAGCCAAACCCTTGGCCAAAATCACAACTAAACAAGTTGCACAATTTCTGTGGGAAAACATTATGTGCCGATATAGAATTCCCCGTGTCCTAGTCACCGACAATGGAACGCAGTTTAACAACGAGGAATTCAAAAAGTATTGTGAAGAAAATGAAATTGAGTTATGGTTCACCTCCGTGGCTCACCTACAAGCCAATGGGCAAGCAGAAGTAGCAAATCGAATAATCCTGGATGGACTAAAGAAGAGGATCGAGAAGTCAAGAAATAATTGGGTGGATGAGATACTTCCCATATTGTGGGCCTATAGGACTACTTGTTGAGTCACGACAGGAGCAACTCCCTTCATGTTGGCGTATGGGGCAGAAGCAGTAGTTCCAGTGGAGATATCACATTCCTCTCCAAGGATTCAGGCTTTCAATGCCGAGGAAAATGAGGAAGGACAAAGGTTGGCTCTAGACTTAATCGATGAAGTGCGAGATGAAGCACATGCAAAGATAGTAGAGTATCAGAAGAAAGCTTCATTCTACTACAACTTAAGGGTTAAAGAAAGGTTCTTTAAATAAGGTGACCTAGTCTTGAGGAAGATAGAAGCTTCTGGGGTAGGACAGAAAGGGAAACTTGCCCCAAATTGGGAAGGGCCGTACAAAGTCAAGACGTTCAGGGTAGAGGAACCTACAAGCTGGAGACTATGGATGGTTTTGAAGTCCCGAGAACCTGGCATGCACAAAACCTGAAGGTTTACTACGTGTAAGATAGTTGAAGTACGATTCTCACTTGTCATTGTGACAAGTAGGTTTAAAAGCACCTTGAAGCTTTGTTTGCATAGGATTTTTATTTTCTAGCTATTATTGATCAGGGTCGAACCCATATTATGTAAGGTTTTGGCAAACCAGACTTGAATTTGAAGAGTTCAAAATTATTTCAACCTATGGATGTTTGAGTTGTGATAATACTTGTGTGGCCCATTAAGCCAAGTTTGAATATTAAAGTATGGGAAAAATACAGGAGAGAATGCGAATAAGGAAAGTAGCATATAAAATAGCCCCGGAGGGTAATAAGTTTTAATACAAACAAAAGTCCAGACATAAGTTAAGGATAAAATTACAGAATAGAAAAACTACTCCTCCATGCGAGAGCCTTCATTCTCTTGCTCCTTATCAGCGCCTTCAGCATCCTTCGCAGGAGAAGCGGGAGGAGAAGCAGTGTTAGGATCCAAGATGCGATCATCTGGCTGAGGGGAGTTGAAGAGGGCGTCTATGCTGTCCTCCGACTCAGCCTGCTCGGGACTTATAAAGTCCTTAGGGTCGACTAAGCCCGGGTGCTTCTCAGAAACCGCCTTTACGGTCGCATCCCATCCCTGAGTAAACTGTAGGGAATAAAGACCCTCATCATGAATCTCCATGAGATTCTTAAACTTGTTAGAATCCATGTAGTCATCAATGAGCTTATCCTTATCGCTCCTAAGTTTCACCAGCTCGGAATGAGCCTTAGCCAGCTCCTCTTTCTTCGTGTCCAGCTTCTTCTCCAGGACCTTGGCTCTCTCTTCCCATTTCTTCATCTCCTTCTCAAACCCATCTGAGTTACCCTTCCAGGACCTAGCCTGGTGGAGGGCTGCCTGGAAGTAGGTATTACTCTGCAAAGAAATATGTATAAGTTAGCACAAGTTTGTTGAAATACGAGAAAGTTGGGATTCAAAGAAAAAGAGAAAAAAGAAAGTTACCGCAGCTTGGGCTTGAGAACCCAGAAGCTCAATAGTCTCGATATCACTCCCCGTAACAATGTCAGTAAAGTCATGGGGAGTGATGGAATGGTACGACCAATCCTTAGCATGTTTGGTGGATCCAACCACCGTATCGCTCCTCCTGAAGCCCCAGTTAGGCCTGAAGGAATGTGCCTTAAGTGGAGGATCCACATCGTCCCCCAACTCGACCACCGGGACGTGGGGATTAAGAAAAGAAGGACCGTCAGGTTTGCTCCTGGGGTCCTTGTTTAGCTTGGCCCTCTTCTGGCGGCCTGACTCCCCTTCCTTGGGCCTGTTGACATTATTGATGGCCTCGCAAGCTGAAAAAGAAAGATAGAAAGAATATTAAATTACAGGAGAGATAAAACATTACAATTAAAGGGAAGGAAAAATGGTTATCCAGTTATAAATTTACCCTTATCACTGGCCTGAGAGAGACCGACTTTCTTCAAGGAAAACTCCTCTAAGAGGGTCCAGGTGTCTATTTTCCCATCATCTGAAATTAAGGCTTGGTAGGCCACCTCCTCCTTATCAGATAATCTGATGCTACCTGGACTCCCATCTGACACTTTGCAAAAGGGCTTACGAAAGAGTGTGGCCCAATCACCCCCAGCCCAGGTCAGCCTCACAAACTCGTCCCTCCATTTGGGGTTGTTCTCAACTATAGAATTACTATCAAAGATATGAGGGATTTTGGGCCGTTGACGAATTAAAACCCAACCTGGTTGACTCATGGCGCTATTATAGAATTGGAAAACTTTCCTAAAGACAGCTACATAAAGAGGAAAATTGTTTCTAAGACAAAGGACCATAAAATAGATAATGTTCCTCCAAGCGTTAGGAGGGAGTTGACAAGGGTTAATTTGTACATCGGCAAGCAAGTGAGGAATAAATTCATGGAATGGGAACCTAAGACCCGCGGTCAGGGCTCCTCGATAGATAAACAAAGTATCCCCCTCCCAATTACAAGTCCTATCCCCGGGGGCGGCTGGAGTGATCCTAAGGTGGGGTGGAAGTCTGTACAGGGTGTTCATGGACTCTATCCTACCATCTAACTCATGAAAGGTGTTACCATGGTTATACGAATCTAACTCAGATAGAGAGGGATATTCATCACCTCTCGAGTTAATCATATCAAGTAGGGAAGTATATGGAGATTGAATTTGAATGTTTGTACCTCTCTTAGAGACATTCATCTTCTGCAAACGAGCCAAGTCACGATCCGCCATTGATATGCTTCGATTGAAGGCTTGAAACCCAGAAAAACCTGAGAAAGGTGGAGCTGCGGTGGCTGAGGACGCCGGAAATCGCCTTCTCAAAAGAAGAACTCTAGAGAGATTTATTAGAGAAAATGAGAAATATGAAGTGAAGTGAGGATTCTCACTTCACACTACACTTATATATGAGAAAAGCTCGGAATACGAGGCATTTCTAGGCCCATTTAGCCAGGCCCAACCTAAAAGCCCATCTATCAGAAATATCAGGAATAATCTAGAAGCTACTGTGGAAAATGAAGGGTCGAAAATTGACCAGAATTTTAAAATGGTTCGATCAGAGGCCTAATCAACAAAAAAAAAATCCTAATCGATACTTCAATCGATCAAGAGGGAAGAAACCTATTAAGTTCGATCAGAGTCCTGATCGATGCCAAACAGAATCCTGATCGATACTTTATTCGAACAGAAGGAAAGAAATCCCCTAAGTTCAATCACAGTCCTGATCGACGCCAAACAGAATCCTGATCGATACTTTATTCGAACAGAAGGAAATAAATCCCCTAAGTTCGATCAGAGTCCTGATCGACCCTAAAAAGGATCCTGATCGATATCTCATTCGAGCAAGAAGGAAGAAAAACACTAAGATCGATCAGAGTCCTGATCGACACAGAAGAGAATTCAGATCGATATTTCATTCGATCAGAATGCTAGAAAGCCACCTAGTTCGATCAGAATCCTGATCGAAATCGATCAGGAATTCTGGTCGATTAAGCCCATGCTTCAGTTGACTAAAATGTCACTTTGAAGGCCAGTTCGATCAGAGTCCTGATCGAAATCGATCAGGAATCCTGGTCGATTCCGCATAGATCCTGATCGAAGATCACGTCGACCAGAATGTTAGTTCCTGAGCTAGTTCGATCAGGATCCTGATCGAAATCGGTCAGGAATCCTGATTGATTTTTTATACATCCTGATCAATTTTAAGGCAGAAAATTAGGGGAAAATCCAAAAATTAAGGATAAATCCCAGAAATTAAGGATAAATCCCAGAAAATTAGGGAAAAATCCAGAAATTAAGGATAAATCCCAGAAATTAAGGATAAATCCCATAAAATTAGGAAAAAATCTAGAAATTAAGGATAAATCCTAGAAATTAAGGATAAATCCCAAAAAATTAGGGAAAAATCCAAAAAAATAGGGAAAATCCAGAAATTAGGATAAATCCCAGAAAATCAGGGAAAAACCCAGAAATTAAGGGAAAAATCCAGAAAATTAGGGAAATATTCCTGGAAATTAAGATAATTCCTGAATAAAAGGAAAAGTCGTTGTAAATGTGTAGGTCGCTCCACACTTTACGCAAAAACGAAACCCTGTAAGGGAATGAATAGACTTAAGTTCTGCGAAACCTAATCAATGTTTCCCAAAAGTTGGGGGGCAAATGATAGGGATAAATAAATCCTGATTATATAATTAAATATTACAAGGTGTAGGGCTGCTAGGCCCAATAAGAAGATGTATGACATTCAGACCAAGAAGGTCAACACATTGATCAGGCCTGATGGACCAGATCAGGCCTGATGGAACAAAGAAGGCCCAAAAGCCCTGATTATTTATTAATTTCATAATTAATAAATAAAGGAGGAAAACAGCTATTAAGATAAGTCCTAGTGGGGATATAAATCCTTGTAGATTGGCCTGAAGGGGACCTAAAAGGATAAGGAATCAGTTTCCTACTATGTAGGACTCCAAAGTCCATTCTAATTATGAGACTTGCCCACCAAGTCTCCTATACCAAGTCCAATTCAAGGACTCTCAACATCTATATAAGGGGCCTCACCCCACAGATCAGAACTACGTTTTTTGGCTTGATTCTCTAATTCGCAGAGATACGTAGGCATCTCGTAAAGGCAGAATTAAGCTACGAAACACGAGAGCAGCCATTAAAGGCCTTGAGCTCCCGAATCTTAGTAATAAATACAGCAAATAATAACCTTAGTTTTTTATCCATAACAAACTATTTCTCTTAATTTGCATTATCAGAGATTTTTGGGGATACTCGAGGGGTACAGTGATGCAAGTTGGATAACTAAGAAATCCAGTTCCAATAGAGTGACTGGATATGTGTTTACCCTTGCGGGTGGAGCAGTGTCCTGAGAGTCTTCTTGAACAACTTTGATTACTTGGTTCACTTTTGAGGCTGAGTTGTGTGTAATGCCCTCAAATCCGGGGTCTATATTTGGGAGTTACTAATCGACAAACAATGATATATTATGCACAACATAATAAAATAATAAATATGACCCCTTACATGCAACTGGATCGATCAGAGGTTATAGTATGAAACATGCACTATTATAAACCAACTGCTATTACAACCAATAATTCTATTTAGTTTTACAAATTATTCAAATTCTATTACAAACCTCTAGACTAGTTAAGCATCCCAAAATAGTCTACCTGGAAGACACACCAAACTATTTACAAGCACACAACTTCTGATAAAACCTGGATCTCAGGCTTGCTCTGGTCTAGCTGAAAGATCAGAATAATAAACAAGTATGAGCGAAAGAAACACTCGGCAAACAGTATATAGTTTATGATTAAAACAACAAAATATATCTAGAGAATAAAATCAAACCACAATACTTGAGCAATATCAAAAGCTAATATGAGCTTTCATGATAAACAACATTTTTATATATATTTTGGATTGGAATCCTCGAACGACGGTATGTTACCACCGATGATCAGCCGCGGAGCAACACCTGTATGCTGAAGCATATCCAACTAAACAAAGGGTACCCAAGGCACATATTTGCCTAACAAGGTATATATCATGTATACTACATAGCTCACACTGGACCGCCGCTACGGCCTCTTACGCAACCATCCAATCCATAAAAACATTTTTTAATTAAAGGAGCCGAATCAAACGACATACTTAACAATATAACTCCCTATTTCACATGGTCCGGAGTCATCTCAACAACTGATGGCGAAGTAACTAGAACAATTAGTTATTCACTAATCTCATCTCAAAGTTCCACTGTATAGAGTAATTGCAGCGAAATTTAAAACAATCTGATAGTAAAAATGTTAACCTATTCTGAAATTAGAATAGTATATAAAGTTACATTTGGTATATGAATAAACAAAGTAATACACTATTCTGAATTTAGAAAAGGTGAGAACACTTGCCTGGTATGCTCAATAACTTTTGACTATAACCCTGGCTTATAATTGCTGGCTACTAACTCTGTCTAACACTTGACTGCACTCCCTACTACTCGATTCTATAAACAAAAGGACTATCTCAATTAACATAACCAAACTCAATCGACGTAAATATACGTCTTGACATCTACCCAATCGTTTATAACTAATCATAGCATTTAATACTGTAAACAGATAGCCTGTATATCATATAACATGTAATCATGTTGCTCATATAACATGTAATCACATATTTCATGTAACACATAAATCAGATAAGTAAAATGATAGGTCTCAGCATTTTTAGAAATGAAATCGGGTCAGTAATAATATTTATCGATCACATACCGACTCAAAATGACTTGCAAATCAAATGACCTTTCAGTACAAAAGAAATTAGGTCTCAAAAGTATTTTTATTGGAAGCGGAATATTTTTCTGAGTCTATACGCGTTCGTTTCGTATTAAATGGACGAACAGTTTATTTATTACGAATAAAATATGAATAAATCAATTAATAATGATATTAATTGATTTTTAAATAACTAAATTTAATTTTTATAAGCTAAAAATAATTTTTAGAAATTATTTGAATTAATTACAAATAATTATATTATATTTAACTATTTATAAATAAAATTAATCGATTAAATAAATTAATCAATTAATTAATTCATAAATAACTAATTAAAATAAATTATAAATAATTAAATCAAATTTGAATTTTTTAAAATAATAAAATAAAATAATTTTTGGAATTGAAAATGATTTATTTATTTATTTAAAATAATTAACCAAATTAAAATTTGAATATAAAATCAATTTTTGGAATAAAAAATGAATTTTGATTTATTTAAAAAAAATAATTCACAGAAACATGTTTTAGGACTATAGTTGTCCAGTGGATCAAAAGGGAGCTTAGGAGATGGTCTCGGCCGAAGCTGCCCAGAACAACTCCAGATTTTTGGAATTTCCAGATTCCGGTCGCCGCTCCGGCGAGGTTCCGGTCGAGCTTTATCGACCCAAAGCACAACAATTCGAACACTATTTTGATACCAAGACGTTCCAAATCACTTCTACAGTCTCACTATAACATCGATAACATCAACCTAATTCCAGAATTGAATTCCGGCCAAAAATGCGAACCCAACTCCGGCGACTAATCGAATTTAACAAAAACTTGATCAAAAATCGAGTTCTAAACACCAAAATAATCCCCTGATTACGAACAATCTATTACTACAATCAAAACCAACAATCGATCCATCAAAACTCAGAAAAATCAAAATTAAAAATAAAAAAATGATAATTCGGCTATCATCATTTAGCAACCAAATAATCAATATAAATATTGGAATCGATTCTCCTGATCCTTTTAAAGCTATTCATAACCTCAAAAACAATCAACAATTAATAGAAATCAAAAACGATTTCAAGCTCAAGAACATCAAAATTCGAATTTCTAGAATACTTAACCTCAGATGCTGAAATTGATATCAAAAGAAAGGTCTCGTTGAGAGGATTAATTTGGTTATATGAGCTTTACAAACGGATCCCCGAATCTCCCAATATCAACGAATCTTTGTTATGAACAAGATTTTCACCCCCCCAATCTTTGATTTTCTAATTGGTCTCTAATAAAATAAAATGAAATAAAATAAATAATTAGGCTATTTATATTATCTGAAAATTAATATCCCAAAATCAATTAAGTGTGTTTTTATCCCTTAATTAAAATACTTAGGTCCAAAAATAATAATTATGGGGAATAATTTTAAAAGCAATTAAATATAAAATTTATGTCAAAATTCCCCCAAAATTATGAATAATTCAAAAATGCAACAACAATGAATATTTGAAATACGTATGATTTTATAAAAATAAAAATATGAATTTTGTGGGCTTTGACGTCCCGGTGGGGTCCCGGTCCATTGATTTTTGGGAAATTGAAACAATTCCTAAATTAACAGAAAACCCCGAAAATACTTAAAATACATTCAAACGCACATAAAACAAGATAAAACTAGTACCTCAATAAAGACGTAAATAGACATGTGTCCAGATTATGGATCGATTCATATAAATGCATTTAAACATATAACAATTAACCGAAAAGTTTTCTGGTCCATACGGGGCCACAGGTAACAATTATAACATGTCATAACATAACAATGATCATTTTAAACTCATGTAAACACATAATATTTACGGAATTATCATAAAATATTCACATAATTTTCCCCGATATTACATCCTTCCCCCATTAACAAGATTCTGTCCTCAAAATCAGCTTAGGAAAACAAGTGAGGATACTTGGTTCACATTTCTCTTTCCAACTCCCAGGTCGACTCTTCAACCTTGGGATTCCTCCACAAAACTCGCACTAAAGACATAGAATTATTCCTAATCACTCTTTCCCGCCTGTCTAAAATCTGTACCGGGCGCACTACAAAAGACAAATCTGGCTGAATTACAATTGGCTCATATTCTATCACATGATTCGAATCAGGCAAATAACGCTTCAACATTGGCACAAGGAATACGTTGTGGACATGCTGCATGTGTAGTGGTAAAGCTAGCTCATAAACGACCTTTCCCACACACCTCAAAATTTCAAAAGGGCCATCATAACGTGGACTTAGCTTTCCTTTCTTCCCAAATATGGATAAACCTTTCCAAGGTGAAATCTTTAATAGCACTGCTTCTCCAACCTCAAATGCCATATCCTTTCGGGAAGGATTAGCATATTTGCGTTAAAGATCTTGAGCTTCCAGTAATCTTTTTCGAATAAGGTCTATTTTTTCTTTTGTCTGCTAGATCAATTTTGGACCCAAAATCTTTCTCTCACCAACCTCATCCCAACAGATTGGGGATCTGCACCTTCTGCCATACAAGGCTTCATAAGGCGGCATTCCAATATTGGCATGATAACTGTTGTTGTAGGACAATTCAACCAATGGCAAATGTTTGTCCCAACTTCCTTCAAAATCTAGAGCACATACTCTCAGCATGTTTTCAATAGTCTGAATTTCCTTTTGCTTTGACCATCTGTCTGTGGATGATACGCGATACTCATTAACTTCATTCCAAGAATATCTTGAAAACTTCTCCAAAATCTTGAATTAAATCGAGGGTATCTGTCTGAAATTATGGATACTGGAACTCCATGTCGAACTATAATTTTCTTTAGATATAGTTGAACAAATTTATCTAATGAAAATCTCTCATTGATAGGAAGAAAATGCGCTGACTTAGTCAATCTATCAATAATAACCCAAATAGCATCATGATTTGCCTTGGTCCTCGATAATCTAACTACAAAATCCATCTCAAGATGTTCCCACTTCCATTATGGAATGTCCAATAGTAGTAACAGTCCACTAGCTCTTTGATATTCTAATTTGACTCGCTGATAAGTGTAACACTTACTCACCCATTCAGCAATCTCTTTCTTAATACTTGGCCACCAAAAGTTTTCTCTTAAGTCTCTATACATTTTTGTACTCCTGGGATGAATTGAATATTTGGAATTGTGAGCGTCTCAAAGAATTTCATCTTTTGACTCGACCGCGTTAGGTATCCATATTCTAAAAGAAAATCTTAGGATTCCTTTATCATCCTTTTGACTCCCTATTTCTTCTCCTGTTAACTTATCTTATTCATGCCTTATTACCTCTTCTTGACATCTTCTTATTTTCTCCAACTATTCTGATTGAAAAGACATTGTATACAACATATTTGTAGACATACTTGAAATACTAACCTCTATTTCAAGCTTCTCAAGTTCCTTGATCAATTCTTCAGATGAAGTGATCATGTTTAACCTTTTTCTACTCAGAGCGTCTGCCACCATATTTGCTTTCCCTGGATGATAGTTGATGGTACAGTCATAGTCCTTGATCAATTCTAGCCACCTTCTCTGACTCATGTTCAATTCCTTTTGGGTGAAGATATACTTTAAACTTTTTTGGTCTGTGTATATCTCACACTTTTCTCCATAAATATAATGCCTCCATATCTTCAATGCAAACACTATAGCTGCCAATTCCAGATCATGGGTTGGATACTTCTCTTCATGTGGTTTCAGTTGTCATGAAGCGTAGGCTATCACTTTGTCATGCTGTATCAAAACACATCCCAATCCTTTATACGACACGTCACTATAGATTATAAAGTTTCCTTGATCATCCGATAAGACTAGCACTGGAGAAGATACTAGTCTGTTCTTTAATTCCTGGAAACTGTCCCCACACTTCTCATTCCATTCAAATTTCCGGTTCTTTCTGGTGAGCTTTGCCAATGGCGTAGCTATCTTCGCAAAATCTTGCACAAATCTTCTGTAGTAACCTGCCAATCCCATGAAACTTCTTACTTCTCTTGGTATTTTTGGTCTCTCCCGGTTGATTATAGCTTCAATCTTTGACGGATCCACTTTCACTCCTTTATTACTAATTATGTGCCCAAGAAATCAAACTTCTTTTGACCAAAATTCACACTTTGAAAACTTTACGTACAATTTCTCTTGTCGTAGTATCTCCAGAACTATTCTCAAATGTTCTGCATGCTCTTCTTCCGTCTTGGAATAGATCAAAATATCGTCTATGAACACAATCACGAATTTATCTAAATACTTCTTGAATACTCGATTCATCAAGTCCATAAAAGCTGATTGTGCATTGGTTAATCCAATTGCCATCACCAAGAACTCATAATGTCCATATCTGGTTCTGAATGTTATCTTTGGAATGTCTTCTGGCTTACTCTTCAGTTGATGGTATCCAGATCTTAAATTAATCTTAGAAAACCATACAGCGCCTTTCAGTTGGTCAAACAAATCATCAATCCTTGGCAACATATACTTGTTCTTAATGGTTAGCTTATTCAATTCTCGATAATCAATACACAGTCGCATACTTCCGTCTTTCTTCTTGATGAACAAAACTGGTGCGCCTCATGGGGATACACTTGGTCTTATAACTCCTTTCTCCAAAAGATCTTGTAATTGGGTTGCAAAGTCTTTCATCTCCACTTGTACCATTCGATACGAAACTTTAGATACTGTTTCTGTTCTGGGTGCTAAGTCAATCGCAAACTCTATCTATCTGGCGGTAGGTAACCCTGGAAGATCGTCCGGAAAGACATCTGGAAACTCATTGACAACTGGAATTGCTTCGAGCACAGGAACTTCTTTGCTGGTGTCTATCACATGGGCTAAATACGCCTTACAATTCTGATGCAATAACTTCTTCACTTGAGCTATCGTTAAGAATTTATTTTCCTGCTTACTTCCTCGAAATACCACCATCTTGTTATTATCTAATGTCTGAAGTCTCACTTTTCTATTCTTACAATCAATCTGAGTGTTATTTTCTGACAACCAATCCATTCCTAAGATAACATCAAATTCTCCCAACTTAAAAGGTATTAAGTTGGCATAAAAATGATGTCCTGCTATCTCAATGTGACACCTCGGGCACACTCGATCGACGTGAACTTGATTCTTATTAGCTAGTTCTATCATTAATGCTTGTTCTAATAATTCGACCTCGCAATGCAGTTTATCGACAAAATCTTTAGAAATAAATGACCTTGTAGCTCCAGAATTAGTTAAAACTTTAGCATCTACGGAGTTGACTGGAAGCATACCTGCAACCATGTTAGAACTCTAAACAGCATCCTTCATAGTCGTGTTAAATGTCCACGCCTTTTGTTGGTTCTTTGCTGGTGGTCCTTCAATTCTTGCCACATCAGCTACTAGATCTGTTGCCTGACAGTCCATGGAAATATGCCCCATCTTTCCATATTTAAAACACACAGTCCCCGACTTTTGAACTGGAGTCTGATTTCGACACTCATTAGCATAGTGTCATTTCTGATTGTACTTAAAACACAACACATTAGCCTTACATATCCCAAAGTGCTTCCTACCACAAAACTTGCAATCTGACATTGGTGGACGATTGGACCTCTGCTGATTTGAATTCTGAAAATGGCTGCCTTATCCTCCCTTTCCTGGTTGTGGTCTTCTGAATCCCACATTATTATTACCCTGAAACTCTGGCCTTTTATTGGAACGGCCCTGGAAATTACTCTACTATTGACTTCCTCCTAAGGTTTCTATTTTCCTTTTCTTACCATCCCTTTCTCTCTGAGAAGTGGCAATACTACTTTCAATCACCATTGCTTTTTGAACCACTGCCACATATGAAGTCAATTCAAATATGGCCACTCTATTCTGAATCCAAAATTTTAACCCTTTTACAAATCTTCTTTCCCTTTTTTCATCTGTATCAACTTGATCTGGCACAAACCTCGCCAATTCAGTAAACTTGGCCTCATATTCCGCGATAGTAAGATCACCCTGTGTCAGATTCAAAATCTTGATCTCCATTTCATTCTTCATATACCTCGGGAAAGACTTCTCCAAAAATAGCTTTTTAAATCTTTCCCAAGTCACAAACTCACCTTCTTCCAACGCTCGCTGGGATTCCCACCAGTAGTTTGCCTCACCCTTTAGAAAGTAACTGGAAAACTTGGTCTTCTGTTCAACTCCTGCTCCGACTAAGTCAAAAGCCTTCTCAATCTCTTTATGCCATGCATTGGCTTCCACGGGGTCAGCACTTCCCTTAAACTCAGGTGGTTTCACAGCTTCAAATTGCTTAAATGTCACCACAGATGGTGCTGCTGCGTAAGATACAATACTTGTTGCTGCATCAGTCCCAACATCTGTGTGGCACCCCAAAACCCGGGGTCAAGAGTCTCGGAAGCCACGCCATCTAAACTCACACAACTCACACTACAATATGTAAATACTCACACTTCACGACCCCACACTTATCACACACACTTACAGGTTATTGTCCTGGAAACGAACCATCATAACTAGAGTAATTGTTAATCATCAAGTGATATTTATTACAACCCAAAAGTAATTAATATTACCGGGGAGTGACCTTTAGGTAAGGCTAGTCCGCCGGCCAAATATACGTTTTTTATTTCTTACCTTACATAAGTCATACTTATAAATAAGTCGAACTATAAACAACTGAAAACTAATCCAGCTTATTCTGACTACCTGTGGTACATCACCAAACAATCTATGGAACAGCTGGCCATTTCCTACCCATTTCCTGGCTGTGGTTCTCATGGCAGGCATCTTGATTCACTGTTGTGTTGTGTCAATTTAAGAAAACAAGTGTGAGATATAATGCCCAGCATAATAATGTACAATATGGAAATTACTGTATAATAACATCATATATGATAATTATATTTTATTCGAAAATAGTTTTCCTTGGTGATACACACCTTCTTATGAAAACAATTCTTTAAAGGATTTTAATATCCTGCGAATACCTTAATAGTAATCCCAGCACCTAGGCTTGGGTTACGGAATTGCATCACAATTCCAATTGGAAGAATTTGGACATTCATTGGAGCCACTGCATAAGATGATCAGTCGTACTGCGATAAAAGTAACCTTTTCTACTAGTAGAAGGACAAAACCGTCATCTCTCGGGTATCACCCTTGCCACATACGGGCTATGTGTCCTCATTTCGGGTATCCATACACTTCGCAGGTCCATAGATACATATTTTACCATCTCCTACGGTACCAGTAGCCTATCCAATACACGAAGTACTTGGATTCTACCCCTCCCTTGTCTTTTAGAAAATCCTATCATATCTCGAGAACTCCAACCACATCGAAGTTCCTCCAAGCGTTTTGCTTGTTGATAGGCATAGCTTTACTGTATATATATATATAGGTACTTCCGAAAGTTTCGGAGGAAGGACTAAGGATGTGAGTTGACCGTTGTCAACAGATAATCAATAAGGGGAAAAAGTTTATCCTTGAAACTATATTCAAAATATTAATAAGTCGGGATAATATTCACCGACAATCTGAAATTATTCGAATGATATTCCGAAATCAGAAGGTATGTTTTAAATCAGGATCTATAATTTTTACATCAATAATAAACCCTTTAATAAATGATAATTAATTAAATAATAGTCGATAAATAATTAAACCTCGAATGAGTTTACTTTCTAAAAGAATATTTAAAATAATATTCCTCAACTAGTTTGTGTCTACATAATTAATAATCTATAATGATTAATCGGGTTTGAAATAAATCAACGTTGGAGTATACTACTCCCATAATAAAGGAATAAGTATGTAATATTTATTATTTAAAAAATAAAATATAGTTGAGGGAATATGATCGTGGGGAAATGGTTTTCATAAAAGTTCGAGGTGTTTTATTGTTTCGTAAGTGGACGATGAGTCCCTTTAAAAAAATACTATGGACTTATAACCGTCCTATAATACCACCGGAAAAGACTCCCGAGTTTTATC
Organism: Apium graveolens; assembly: GCF_009905375.1. NCBI lineage: Eukaryota > Viridiplantae > Streptophyta > Magnoliopsida > Apiales > Apiaceae > Apium > Apium graveolens. The sequence continues at coordinate 87,301 of NW_027418777.1, read as the reverse complement.
TTAAATCCCGACCGACTCTCGGTCTTATATAATACTTCACGCTTAAAGCAGAATAAACATTTCATGATATATACTTTATCGTACAATATTGCTATATTATGCGAAATTCAACAACTATGTATCATGGCAAACATGGTATTTATGCGATGATAGTAAAACAATCCTTTCACGACACAACAGTAAAAATGGAGTTGGGTTCGTAAACTTGCCAGGGTATCTGGAGGTGGAGGATGCTCTAGGTTCTGCTCGGAAATCTATAACCATAAACACATTTTATTTCGTTAAGTTCCGTTCTAATTTACAGCAACGTGCACTCATACGCTACTTATCATGCTCCCGCTAAACCTATATTACCCTTATTTATTCCTTTAAGTGATATTCACATTATGGTCACTTCATTTTCCTAAGTATCTTGGGTTCATTCTCATTATCGTCGTCGGCTCCGCTTATGGATTCTCTTGGTTTCTACTCGCGCCGTCTCGGCTCCGACATTTTTATAAAATTGGGAATTCATTATTTTCACTTGAAATTTTTATGGAAGTTAGGAAACTCAATATGTTACTCTCTGTAAAAATGTCATGATTTATGAACACTTTTAAGTCTATCCTTTATATTTTCAAATTCATAATTCGTAGCAGTTTTTGTCGCGTAAATCACTTTTACTAAAACGGTCATAACTTTTGATCCGTAAATCGGAATCAAGCGATTCATGCGCCTAAACGATCCTTATAATATTTTCTATCCTAAAAAAAGATTAATTTTCAAGAATCTACAGTTTACAACTTCAGGACTTTCTGCAGAAACTTAAAGTTACGATTTGTTGGTTTTAACGAAGTTACGTTTACGATCGGGGTTTCACCCTAATTATTAACACAATCACCAACAACCATCATATCATCATCAACACACAAACTCCTCTCAATAACATCTTGTTCTTGAGGCAACAACAACCAACTTTAAATCTACTTAACTTAAACACCAAGATTTCATCAATACTACTTATTAAGCTAGGCTTACTACTACATACTAAATGGATCTTAAAAATGAACCTTAAATAAAGTTGGGCCAAAGATTTTTACCTTTATTGAAAGCTTGGGATGTGTTCTTGAGGATGGTGGAGGCTTGGAAGTGCTTAGTATGATTTTTAGAACCTATAACCACCATTGAAATCAAGAAACCAAAGAGAGGTTACTATTCATACTATTCACTAGTGAGTTTCTTGAATTTATTCCACCCATCAAACCTTGATAAAAAGAGATGAAAGAATTTTCTTACCTTATTTTAGTTTGTAGGAGGCTTGGGAATTAATTGGGTGATTTTACAAGAGCTTGAACTTGGAGTTTGGAATTTGAATTCCTCATTTTTCTTCAATATAGCCGAATGGAGCTAGTGAGGGGGGGATATTTTTACTACTTTGGTTGCTTCTCTTGGATGCTTTGGATAGGTTGCTTCTAGGAAGGTGAGTTGATATCTTGCAACTTGATTTTATTCTTCCTAGTATAGCATTCTAGGTTTATTCTTTGTAGCAAATCTTGGAGACAAATCTTTGTAGCTTGCTAGCTTACAAGCTAACTACAAGGTTAGCTTCCTTAGCACACTATTTTGCTAGCTAGCTTGGTCATCCTATGGTTAGCTCACTATTTGATGAAATAAGCATGTTTACTTCCTTACCATGGTTTAGTTAGTGCGTTACGTTTATTTAATCATTTACAGGTTCGCTCGATTACTTAAACGTTCTCCGTAATACTTACTAGTAAATGGTTCGCGATGTAATTCCTTTCGTATTTATTCCTTATATTTTTATTTATCCTACTTGAATATAAATCCGTAGGATTTTAATCTCGTAATTATATTATGATTCTCGTAATCCTCGATAAGTCGTAAATACAATCATTTTTCAAAGTTCGTTTTTTTCGAAAACTAATAGCGTTTACATACACTCATTTGGTACGTATAGTCGTGATATCAACTCCGAAACTCATTTTCTCATGCACTACATAGTGTAGGCTCAAAAGTTTTTCCCGTCTGTCAGGGTTACTATTCATTAAACGTTTTATAAGGTCTCAAAAATTTGAGTTATTACAGTCTTCCCCTCTAACAAGGATTCCGTCCCGGAATCAATTAGAAAATAAGTGGGGATATCTATTCCTCATCGCGTCTTCAAGTTCCCAAGTTGATTTCTCAACATTTTGATTTCTCCATAAGATCCTAACTAGCTTCACAGTTTTGTTCCTCAGCACTTGTTCTTTCTGGTCCATTATCCTTACTGGCTGCTCGATGTAGGTCAGGTCTGGTTGTAAATCTACCTGCTCGTACTCTATTATATGTCGTGCATCTGCATGGTACTTCCTTAACATGGACACGTGGAACGCGTTGTGTACTTGTTGCAAATTAGGAGGCAAGGCGAGCTCGTAAGCTAGAGGTCCTATTCTCCTCAAAATTTCAAAGGGTCCTATGAATCTGGGACTCAGCTTCCCTTTCTTTCCAAATCTCATCACTCCTTTCCATGGGGATACCTTTAATAGCACAGAATCTCCTACTTCATATTCCCTATCCTTCCTGGTCTGGTCGGCGTACTTCTTTTGTCTGTCCTGGGCTGCTACCAGTCTTTTCCTGATGAGTCCTACCATTTCTTTGGTATGCCGGACTAAGGACTAACTCAGGTTCTAATATCTTGTGTTCTCCAACTTCATTCCAACACAGGGGAGAGCGACATCTTCTTCCGTAAAGAGCTTCATACGGGGGCATTCTTATGCTAGCGTGATAGCTATTGTTGTAAGCAAATTCGATCAGCGGTAAGTGGTCATCCCAATTTCCTTTGAAATCAATGGCACATACTCGTAGCATATCTTCTAGGGTCTGAATAGTCCTTTCGCTTTGTCCATCAGTCTGGGGGTGGTAAGCGGTACTCATGTTTAGTCTGGTGCCTACGCATTCCTGGAAGCTTCTCCAAAATCGGGAATTAAACCTTGGGTCTCTTTCTGACACTATGGCTACAAGAACGCCGTGTCTTACTACAATTTCCTTCAAGTAAATATCTACCAACTTGTCTACGGTATATCTTTCGTTGATTGGTAGGAAGTGTGCGGACTTGGTCAATCTATCTATGATAACCCATATGGCATCGTGATTGGTCTTTGTTCTTGGTAAGCCTGTCACAAAATCCATGGCTATATGCTCCCATTTCCATTTCGGAATTTCTAGGGGTCGTAATAGTCCACTAGGTCGCTGATGTTCAGCCTTCACTCTCTGGCATGTCAAGCACTTGCTGACCCACTCTACTACTTCTCTCTTCATGTTAGGCCACCAATAATATTCCTTAAGGTCACGGTACATTTTTGTACTTCCTGGGTGGATTAAATATCTAGAGCTGTGCCCTTCGTGCAATAGCTCATCCTTTAACTCTTGCACATTTGGAATCCAAATTCGGGACGCATACCTCATGATCCCTTTCTCATCCTTCTCGCATCTTACTTCTTCACCGGTCAAGGTTCCTCTTTCTTCATTCATCTTCTTTTCCTGACATATTCGCATCTTTTCAATCAGCTCTGGCACTAGCTTAATCTCAAATAATCCTTCCGTTCCCCTACCGGTCATCCTCACGTCCATTTCCATCTTCTCAAATTCCTTAATCAACTCCTCCGATGTCATTATCATCTTGAGTATTTCCTTCCTACTAAGGGCGTCAGCCACCACATTGGCTTTACCCGGGTGATACAAAATTTCACAGTCATAGTCTTTTATCAACTCTAACTATCTCCTGTATCTCATGTTCAGTTCCTTCTGAGTATAATATATTTAAGGCTTTTATGGTCAGTGTAGATCTCGCAGTTCTCACCGTATAGGTAGTGTCTCCAAATTTTCAGGGCAAATACTATGGCTGCTAATTCTAGATCATGCGTAGGGTATCTGCTCTCATATTCCTTCAATTGCCGAGAGGCATATGCTATAACTTTGTCGTGCTGCATCAGTACACATCCTAGTCCTTTAAGCGATGTGTCGCTGTATATCACAAACTCTCCCTTTCCATCCGGAAGAGCGAGCACTGGTGCTGACACCAGCCTCCGTTTCAGTTCTTGAAAACTCTCCTCATATTTCTCTGTCCATACAAACTTTTCTGTCTTCCGGGTAAGTCTAGTCAGTGGACCGGCTATCTTAGCAAAATCTTGCACGAATCTTCGGTAATATCCAGCTAAACCCACAAAACTCCTAACCTCCATTGGGGTGGTTGGTCTTTCCCAATTGGATACCACCTCTATCTTGGCAGGGTCAACTAAAACTCTTTTGCTACTCACCACATGTCCTAAAAACTGAACTTCTCTCAACCAAAACTTGCATTTCGAGAACTTGGCATACAATTTCTCATTCCTCAAGATTTTTAAGACTATCCTCAAATGTTATGCGTGTTCTTGCTCTGTCCTTGAGTAGATCAGAATATCGTCTATAAAAACTATCACACATATATCCAGGTACTTTTTGAACACTCTGTTCATTAAATCCATAAAGGCTGCGGGTGCATTGGTTAACCCAAACGACATAACTAAAAACTCATAGTGTTCATACCTAGTACGAAAAGCAGTCTTCGGTATATCTTCCGGTTTGATTTTCAACTGGTGATATCCTGTTCTCAAATATATTTTGGAAAAATGTACAGCTCCTTTGAGTTGGTCGAATAGGTCATCAATTCTGGGGAGAGGGTACCTTTTCTTAATAGTCAGCTTATTAAGCTCTCGATAGTCTATACATAATCTCATACTGTCGTCCTTTTTCTTTACGAACTGTACTGCGCTCCCCATGGCGACACACTGGGCCTTATCATTCCATTATCTAATAACTCTTGCAGTTGAGAAGCTAGTTCCTTCATCTCAACTGGGGCTAGCCTATATGGGGCCTTGGATACTGGCGCCGTTCCTGGTGCTAACTCTATAGCGAACTCTATTTCTCGGTCAGGTGGTAATCCTGGTAAGTTCTCTGGGAATACATCCTCGAATTTGTTTACTACGGGTATGTCCTGTATATTAGGGACTTCCTTCTTGGTATCTATCATATAAGCCAAATAGGCCTCACTACCTTTCCTTAACAATCTTTTTGCCTGAAGCATGGTTAGAAATTTCTGGTTCTGTCGTTGACCTTTAAACATTACTTCTTTTTCATTCTGCCCTCTTATCTTTACTTTCTTCCGTTCACAATCTATTTGCGCTCCGTTACTGGATAACCAATCCATCCCTAAGATTACATCAAATTCTCCTAACGCGAATGGGATTAGGTCGACCTTGAAGATCTTCCCTTCTAATTTCAACTTGCACTTAGGGTGTACTTGATTTACAAGGATTATTTCTCTGTTTTCTATTTCCACTCGTAAGATCTCACGTAAGGGTATGGCATTAAGTTTTAATTTTTAGCAAAATCTTGAGATATAAAAGACTTGGTTGCTCTAGAATCAAATAGGACATTTGCATGTTCGGAATTTAACAAAAGGGTACCTGCTATCACGTGTTTCAGACAGCATTCTGAACAGTCATGTTGAAGGTCCTAGCAGCTGGGGGTCGGTTGGATGCAGCTTTGCTCATCCCTGAGGCTGGGGGCTTCAACGTTGGAAAATCCTTCTTCATTTGTCCTACCTTTCCATATTGGAAACACGTTACATTAGGCCGAGTGCAGCTGTTGGCAAGGTGTTCGATTTGGTCACACCGGTAACATCTCAGAGGGGCTCTTGTCTGGGTACACATTCCATGGTATCTCTTCTTACAGGTTTGACACTCTGGTATTGGGGCACGTGGTTGGCTATGAAATGTTGCCCTAGATTGCCCGCCGCCCTGGCCAACACTCTCACTCGGGGCCTTTTTGAATATGGGGCCTCGTGCAGGTTGGGACACCGCTCCCCTGATGAACCTGCTTGGAAGGCTCCTGTTCCCGGTTCCTATTCCTTGGCTTCATATCTTCCTCTTCCTATTTTCCTTCTCCTTCACAATCTGTTCACTGCCAGCTTCAACAATCGAGGCTTTCTATACTAAGGTGGCATAGTCTGTCAGCTCTAACACTGCTACTCGGTTCTGGATCCACTGTTTCAGACCAAGCTGAAACCTTCGCGCTTTCTTTTCTTTGGTATTCACAAACTCAGGCACAAATCTTGACAACTCAGTGAATTTGGCCTCATATTCTGCCACAGTCATCTTATCATGTTTCAACTCCAGAAACCTAATCTCCATCTGGTTTTCCATAAACCTAGGGAAATACTTGTCTAAGAACAGTCGGGTAAATCTATCCCATGAAATCACAGCATCAATTTCTAGGTTTCGTTTGACTCCCACCAGTAGTTAGCTTCTCCTTTCAGCATGTAAGAAGCAAAAATGGTCTTATGTCATTCCTCAACACCTAGTATCTCGAAAGATTTTTCTATTTCTTTGAGCCAGGCCCGTGCTTCAACGGGGTCGGCAGATCCTAGAAACTCTGGGGGTTTGAGAGATTTGAAGGCTCTAAAGGCAATAGCTGCAGTCTGTTGGGCAGCATGTAGCTGTGGTGGAATAGGCTGCTGGTTCAGATTTGCTCTTAGCAGTTCCATAAATTCATTCATGGGGTTCCCTCCCTGATGGGTATCCTCAGCCTATTCTTCTACATATTCTTCCTCATCATATTCATTATAGTCTAGGTCTTCTTCACTTTCCTCATTTACTACAGGGTCACCTCGTTGTTGGTTAACAGATTCTGCGGGCTGTGCCCTGGTTCCTCTTCTACGGGGTGGAATTGTTCTGATAATGAAAATTGGTCAATATAATTGTAATTATAATAGTTGGGTTATTTTATTCATATGTAAACATGTCATTTATTATCTAAAAGGTTTTATAAAGTACAATAATATAGACATCATTTCTTAATAACCGCTTAGATATATATTAATAAGATCTCCCATTTATATCTTGGGGATGAAACAACTAGCCGAGTTCATACATGCCTGATTATAATCTATCACTACTAGACTTGAATACTGAAATGAAGATACATAAGTCGTGTACCCTGAAGGGCTAGGAACGCTATCTACTACAAGCTATCCTATCAAAATTGGTGATAAGTCACTCGGCCTTCTTCAAGGTCCATATCTAGACACTACTCACTCAGTCACTATCACTGCGAGTGAGGTCACGCACCCTCTTCATCGCTCCTGCTATCATTAGCTCTGCATCAACTACCGGGATGTATCCTCCCACTGATGTCATCCTCATATGAACCCTGGTACGGAGTTCGATCCCATCGATCTCTTTGCGGGCTATGGCTGGGGAAGCAACTCTGAAATCTCCTGGGTATCCTAGTCGGGTGGCTCTCTCAACTGTCAGTGCCTGGCTTAACTCCGCAATGCGAGCAGATGCCGCAGTGACCTCAGCGTTAAGCTGACCCACTATCCAGTCGTGTACGGCTACATGCATGGTCGCCAGTGGTGGTAGAGGTGAATCTGGGTCACTAGAGGATATGTTATGAACCTCGTGGAACTGTGCGTGTATCGCCTCCTCCTCATCATCATCAGTATAGGACATAGGGCTCTGAATCCCTGGAGGTGGTGTAGGAGAGCGAATAGTCTGGTAAGGGTACATCTCTACATCTCTCCAGACTACGCCATTAGCTATGGGGACAGGAAGCTCAGTCTCCTCCTCTAGGACATCCTCAGTGGAGTCATCATCTGAATCATCAATGGGTGGGCTCTCTGGCTCGGGAATAGGATCACGCTCAGGAATCATGATATCATCAATAGGATCAACCTCCCTCCTAGGCTCCACTGGTACATGACACAATAGGCAAGGTGTTACTAACTTAGAGTTGGAATTCCCTTGAGGGTAAAATGGTCAAGACTACCCGTTTAGCCCGACGACGGACTTGACTTGACCTCTAATTGATTATTTTATTATTCCTATGTCTACATATATTATGTCTTATCGTTTCCAAGATTTGATAACCTAAGGCGCTGATACCATTTCTGGCACCCCAAAACCCGGGGTCAGGAGTCTCCGAAGCCACGCCATCTAAACTCACACAACTCATACTACAATAAGTAAATACTTACACTTCACGACCCCACACTTATCACACACACTTACAGGTTATTGTCTTGGAAATGAACCATCATAACTAGAGTAATTGTTAATCATCAAGTGATATTTATTACAACTCAAAAGTAATTAATCTTACCGGGGAGTGACCTTTAGGTAAGGCTAATCCGCCGGCCAAATATACGTTTCTTATTTCTTACCTTACATAAGTCATACTTATAAATAAGCCGAACTATAAACAACTGAAAACTAATCCAACTTATTCTGACTACCTGTGGTACAACACCAAATAATCTACGGAACAGCTGGCCATTTCCTACCCGTTTCCTGGCTGTGGTTCTCATGGCAGGCATCATGATTCACTGTTGTGTTGTGTCAATTTAAGAAAACAAGTGTGAGCTATAATGCCCAGCATAATAATGTACAGTATGGAAATTACTGTATAATAACATCATATATGATAATTATGTTTTATTCGAAAATAGTTTTCCTTGGTGATACACACCTTCTTATGAAAACAATTCTTTAAAGGATTTTAATATCCTGCGAATACCTTAATAGTAATCCCAGCACCTAGGCTTCGGTTACGGTATTGCATCATAATTCCAATTGGAAGAATTTGGACATTCACTGGAGCCACCGCATAAGATGATCAGTCGTACTGCGATAAAAATAACCTTTTCTACTAGTAGAAGGACGAAACCGTCATCTCTCGGGTATCACCCTAGCCGCATACGGGCTATGTGTCCTCATTTTGGGTATACACACACTTCGCAGGTCCATAGGTATATATTGTACTGTCTCCTACGGTACCAGTAGCCTATCCAATACACGAAGTACTTGGATTCTACCCCTCCCTTGTCCTTTAGGAAATCCTATCATATCTCGAGAACTCGAACCACATCGAAGTTCCTCCTAGCGTTTTGCTTGTTGATAGGCATAGCTTTACTGTATATATATATATAGGTACTTCCGAAAGTTTCGGAGGAAGTACTAAGGATGTGAGTTGACCGTTGTCAACAGATAATCAATAAGGGGAAAAAGTTTCTCCTTGAAACTATATTCAAAATATTAATAAGTCGGGATAATATTCACCGACAATCTGAAATTATTCGAATGATATTCCGAAATCAGAAGGTATGTTTTAAATCAGGATCTATAATTTTTACATCAATAATAAACCCTTTAATAAATGATAATTAATTAAATAATAGTCGATAAATAATTAAACCTCGAATGAGTTTACTTTCTAAAAGAATATTTAAAATAATATTCCTCAACTAGTTTGTGTCTACATAATTAATAATCTTTAATGATTAATCAGGTTTGAAATAAATCAACGTTGGAGTATACTACTCCCATAATAAAGGAATAAGTATGTAATATTTATTATCCGACCAATAAAATATAGTTGAGGGAATATGATCGTTGGGAAATCGTTTTAATAAAACTTCGAGGCGTTTTATTATTTCGTAAGTGGACGATGAGTCCCTTTTAAAAACGTACTACTATGGACTTATAACTGTCCTATAATACCACCGAAAAAGACTCCCGGGTTTTATCTTAAATTCCGACCGACTCTCGGTCTTATATAATACTTCACGCTTAAAGCGGAATAAATATTTCACGATATATACTTTATCGTACAATATTGCTATATTATGCGAAATTCAACAACTATGTATCATGGAAAACATGGTATTTATACGATGATAGTAAAACAATCCTTTCACAACACAACAGTAAAAATGGAGTTGGGTTCGTAAACTTGCCTTGGTATCTCGAGGTGGAGGATGCTCTAGGTTCCGCTCGGAAATCTATAACCATAGATACATTTCATTTCGTTAAGTTTCGTTCTAATTTACAGCAACTCGCACTCATGCGCTACTTATCATGCTCCCGCTCAATCTATATTACCCTTATTTATTCCTTTAAGTCATATTCACATTGTGGTCACTTCATTTTCCTAAGTATCTTGGATTCATTCTCATTATCGTCGTCGGCTCCGCTTATGTATTCTCTCGGTTTCTACTCGCGCGGTCTCGGCTCCGACATTTTTATAAAATTGGAAAATCATTATTTTCACTTGAAATTTTTATGGCAGTTAGGAAACTCAATATTTTACTCTCTGTAAAAAGTTCATGATTTATGAACAATTTTAAGTCTATCCTTTATATTTTCAAAGTTCATAATTCGTAGCAGTTTTTGTCGCGTAAATCACTTTTACTAAAACGGTCATAACTTTTGATCCGTAAATCGGAATCAAGCGATTTAAGTGCCTAAACGATCCTTATAACATTTTCTATGCTAAACAAAGGTTATTTTTCAAGAATCTACAGTTTAAAACTTCGTGAATTTCTGCAGAAACTTAAAGTTACGATTTGTTGGTTTTAACGAAGTTACGTTTACGATCAGGGTTTCGTTTACGCCCTATCTATTATAACAATCACCAACAACCATCATATCATCATCAACACACAAACTCCTCTCAAGAACATCATGTTCTTGAGGCAACAACAACCAACTTAAAATATACTTAACTTAAACACCAAGATTTCATCAATACTACTTATTAAGCTAGGTTTACTACCACATACTAAATGGATCTTAAAAATGAATCTTAAATAAAGTTGGGCCAAAGATTTTTACCTTTCTTGAAAGCTTGGGATGTGTTCTTGAGGATGGTGGAGGCTCGGAAGTGCTTAGTATGATTTTTAGAACCTAAAACCACCATTGAAATCAAGAAACCAATGAGAGGTTACTATTCATACTATTCACTAGTGAGTTTCTTGAATTTATTCCACCCATCAAACCTTGATAAAAAGAGATGAAAGAATTTTTTTACCTTAGTTTAGTTTCTAGGAGGCTTGGGAATTAATTGGGTGATTTTACAAGAGCTTGAACTTGGAGTTTGGAATTTGAATTCCTCCTTTTTCTTCAATATGGCTGAATGGAGCTAGTGGGGGGGGGGGGTATTTATACTACTTTGGTTGCTTCTCTTGGATGCTTTGGATAGGTTGCTTCTAGGAAGGTGATTTGATATCTTGCAACTTGATTTTATTCTTCCTAGTATAGCATTCTAGGTTTATTCTTTGTAGCAAATCTTGGAGACAAAACTTTGTAGCTTGCTAGCTTATAAGCTAACTACAAGGTTAGCTTCCTTAGCACACTATTTTGTGTTAGATATATTTGATAATGTCATGGCTAATATGTTTTATGTTTAGATTTCAGATCTTATTTGAACAGAACAAATCAGTACTTAACTGATCAGTACTTATACTGGAAGTCAGAACTTAAGGGATATCAGTACTTATGTTATCAGGAGATAGATATCAGAACTTAAGTGCTGAAGGACGATCAGATAAGGACAGTAGCTGATTAAAGTTAAGAAGATCAAGATAAACATAAGAAGAGATATGCATGAAGAAGGAATTCCGTGAAGAATGGAATACTTGGAATAGAAGATATCTGATTGATATATTTTAGGAAGCAGAATTATATTCCATATCAATTAGCGAATATCTTGTAACTGTGTAGTATATAAACACAGAAATAGAGTTTACACTATAAGTGTTATCATTATCGAGAATATTATTTGATATAACTCTAGCAGCTCTCGTGATATTTTGTTCATCACTGAGAGATAACAGTTCCAGATTGTAACAGAGTTTATTGTTTAAATAAAGTTTGTTTTCTGTTACATAAGTTCTTGAAATTTGATTTGATTGTAATAAACACTGTATTCACCCCCTCTACAGTGAAAGTGTGACCTAACAAGTGGTATCAGAGCTATCTGTTAACACACATACAGTTAAAGATCCAAACACAATCATGTCTGACACAGAAACTCCAACTAAGCCTACCAAAACTGAGGAATCATCAAAGACATCAACTCAGAGTCGATATGAGACTATCAGAGTTCCCATATTGAGACCATCTGAATATCCCATATGGAAGGTAAGGATGACCATGTTTCTGGAAGCAACAGATCCAGAATACCTTGATAGAATCAGGGAAGGGCCTCACAAACCTACCAAGCTCGCTGTTGTAGTTCCAGGTGAAGCAGCAATGACCGTACCAAAGGAAAAGAATGATTACACTGCTGAAGATATAGCATCTATTGCTAAGGATGCCAAGGTACGTCACTTATTGCATAGTGCCATTGATAATGTAATGTCAAACAGGGTAATCAACTGCAAGACTGCTAAGGAGATATGGGATGCACTGGAGACAAGGTGTCAAGGAACTGAAACAGTTAAGAAGAACAGGAAGACAATACTCACTCAAGAGTATAAACACTTTGACTCTAGGACTAATGAGTCATTGACTGATGTATATGATAGATTTGTCAAACTCTTGAATGACTTGTCATTGGTTAATAAGGAGTATGATCTTGAAGATACAAACCTTAAATTCCTGTTAGCTCTTCCTGAATGTTGGGATTTGAAGGCAACAACAATAAGAGACAACTACAATCTTGATGAAACAACTCTTGATGAAATCTATGGAATGCTCAAGACTCATGAACTTGAGATGGAACAAAGAAGCAAGAGGAAAGGAGGAAAGTCAAGGACAGTTGCTCTCAAGGTTGAAGAGGAATTCCCCAAACCACCTTCCTCAAAGAAAGATAAGGGTAAAGCTCTTATCATAAAATCTGATACTGAGTCATCAAGTTCTGAGAGTGATGATGACTCAGATTCTGAAAGCTTGCCTGAAACTGATGCTGATGAGGAGATGATGAAGCTGTGTGCTCTTATGGTGAAAGGAATCACAAAGATTGCATACAGGAAGTTCAGGAAGGGAAAGAAGTTTTCCAGGAAAGGCATAAGTTCTGATAAGAAGAATTTCAGAAGATCTGAAGGAAAAGGAGGAAAGTCTGACAGAGGAGATTACGCTAATGTTAAATGTTATAATTGTGGTGAGAAAGGCCACATATCTCCTGATTGCGAGAAGACCAAGAATGACAAAGGCAAAGCTCTTGTCACAAAGCAGAAAAGCTGGACAGACACCTCAGACTCTGAAAGTGAGGAGAACTACGCATTGATGGCAAATGCTGATAAATCAAGTTCTGAGAGCAGTTCTGAAGCTGCTGAAACAAAGGTACCTCAGACTACTTATGCTTTTCATACTGATGATATTAATGAGTTGAGAAGATATCTTAAAACCATGTTTGTTAGTTATAGAGATCAAACTTTAACATGTGAAAGATTAACTTCTGAAAATCTTGCTTTTAGGAAAAGAAATGATTTCTTAGAAAAAGAGTTAGTCATGTTTCATCAAACTCAGAAGGATAGAGATGATGCTTTTTATGTTAGGGATGAAGTGCTAAAAATGAATGAATCTCTAAAAACTGAGTTAGAAAAGGAGAGAGAGATAATCAGAACTTGGACTAACTCTGGCAAAACAACTCAAAGTTTGCTAAGCAGTGGAAACTGGAAAGAGTGCTTAGGTTATGGAGAAAATAATGAAAAAGGAACTGAAGAAATTAAGCCTGTTGATAAGCAAAAGCCGAAGTTAAAACCTGTTAAGTTTGTAACTGAAAAATCTGAAAATGAGAAATCAGAAGTTAAAAAGGAATTAGCTTCTGACAAACTAAAACAGGAAAAGACAGCTGAAGTTAACATAGGCTTAATGACAAAGAAGCAGCTTAAGCATAAGCTGAAAGATGTTAAGAATGCAAACAAGGTAAAATCACCTAGGAAAAACAGGAATGGAAAGGAAGGTGTGAATAAAAGCTATAACTATAAATCTGTTCCTGATGCTCCTAGGAAAGCATGTCATAACTGTGGAAGTTCTAACCATCTGGCTTCTTTTTGCAGGAAGAATAAGAATATTAACTCCTTATCTACAAAGTCAGGAGTTAAGAGTCAGTCTGTTAGATACAAACCACAAAATCCTTGTTTTCATTGTGGTAGTTTATGGCATTCCATTTATACTTGTAAGGAATATCATAGTTTGTACTATGATTATTATCAAATAAAACCTTCTTTAAAGAAAGTTTCTGTTGTTCCTTCTAGTGTAAGTTCTGATTCAAAGTCCGGTAGTATAAGTTCTGATAAGAAAACTGTTAACATAAAATCTGATGCTAAATCCGCTGCAAATGTTAACAAACCTAAAAAGGCCAAAGGATCCAAGCAAGTCTGGGTCCTTAAAACTAATAATTAGTGGTATTTTTGATTGCAGGGCAACAGGAAAAATATTTTAGTTCTGGACAGTGGATGTTCAGGACATATGACTGGAAATAAGGCCCTGCTATCAGACTTTGTGGAGAAAGCTGGCCCAAGTGTTTCTTATGGAGATGGCAACATTGGAAAAACTTTGGGATATGGCAATATCAATCTTGGGAATGTCATTATTAAAGATGTAGCTCTGGTCTCAGGACTTAAACACAACTTACTGAGTATAAGTCAAATCTGTGACAGAGGTTATCATGTTGATTTCTTTGCAGAACATTGTGAAATAGTTAGTAAATCTAAAGGAAAAATGGTTCTGAAGGGATTCAGGCGTGGTAACATTTATGAAGCTAAGCTTTCAACAAGTTCTGATGGTTCTGCAATCTGTTTAGTGAGTAGAGCCTCAACTGAAGAAAGCTGGAATTGGCACAAGAAACTCTCTCATTTAAACTTCAACAAGATAAATGAACTGATCAAGAAAGATCTTGTGAGAGGACTGCCAAAATCAGTGTTTGTTCCTGATGGTCTTTGTGACTCATGTCAGAAGGCTAAACAAAGAAAATCTTCGTTCAAGAGCAAGACTGAATCATCAATTCTTGAGCCTTATTATCTACTTCATGTTGATCTATTTGGTCCAGTGAATGTCATGTCTATTGCAAAGAAGAAATATGCGTTGGTCATAGTAGATGAGTTCACCAGATACACATGGGTGTATTTCTTGCACACAAAAAGTGAAACTGCATCTATTCTGATTGATCATGTCAAACATCTGGATAAATTGATCAAAGATTCTGTGAAAATTTTGAGGAGTGATAATGGCACTGAATTCAAGAATCTGATAATGGAAGAGTTCTGCAAAAATCATGGAATAAAGCAGGAATTTTCTGCTCCTGGAACTCCACAGCAAAATGGAGTTGTTGAAAGGAAGAATAGAACTCTCATTGAAGCTGCACGAACAATGCTTGAAGAAGCAAAGCTTCCAACCTATTTCTGGGCTGAAGCTGTGCAGACTGCTTGTTTTACTCAAAATGCAACACTCATTAACAAGCATGGAAAAACACCATATGAGATGGTGAAGAACAAGAAGCCAAATCTCAAATACTTTCATGTATTTGGATGTAAGTGTTTTGTTCTCAAGACTCATCCTGAACAGCTATCCAAGTTTGACCTAAAAGCTGATGAGGGAATCTTTGTAGGATATCCACTTTCTACAAAAGCCTTCAGAGTCTATAATTTGAGAACAAAAGTGGTCATGGAATCTATCAATGTCTCTTTTGATGACAAGAAGATCACTGGACTTGAAGATTGCATTGATCATGATCAGCTGAGATTTGAAAATGAAGATTCATATTCTGATACCTCAAGTCCTGACAATCTAAGTCCTGATACTGTAATTTCTGATGGATTAAACTCTGATGTTATTGAAACTGTGGTGACTACGTCAAAGGAAGATGCACCAATGCAGGGGGAGCATACTCAAGATATTATCACATCTCAAGAAGCATCAGAACATACATCTGGCTCTTCAAATTCTGATTCGTCAAGTTCTGATAAGCCAAGTACTGACAGTGTTGAAAATCTAAATACTGAAGGATCCAACTCAGAGAGCATAGTTTCAGGGGGAGCATCAGAAAATGAAACCGAAGACAGCATGAATCATGGGGGAGCATCCAGTTCTAGAGAAAATCTTCCATCTGCAAGGAAGTGGACAAAATCACATACACCTGATTTAATAATTGGAAATCCTGAGGCAGGTGTCAGAACTAGAACAGGTACTTCGAATGAATGTCTTTACAATTCTTTTCTCTCTCAGTCTGAGCCAAAGAAAGTGGAAGAAGCTCTTCAAGATGCTGATTGGGTGCAAGCAATGCAGGAAGAGTTGAATGAATTTGAAAGAAACAAAGTCTGGACCTTAGTGCCAAGACCCAAGAATAGATCGGTTGTTGGTACAAAGTGGGTATTCAGAAACAAATCTGACAGTGATGGCATAATTGTAAGGAACAAGGCAAGACTGGTTGCAAAAGGATATTCTCAACAGGAGGGAATTGACTATGATGAAACATTTGCTCCAGTTGCTAGGTTAGAAGCCATAAGGATATTCATGGCTTATGCTGCTCACAAAAAGTTTACTGTCTTTCAAATGGATGTGAAAAGTGCTTTTCTCAATGGAGAATTAGAAGAGGAAGTATATGTTGAACAACCTCCAGGCTTTGTAGACTCCAAACATCCAGACTATGTCTACAGGCTTGATAAAGCACTTTATGGACTTAAGCAAGCTCCTAGAGCATGGTATGAGACTTTAGCTCAGTTTCTTCTGGAAAGTGGATTCAACAGAGGAACCATTGACAAAACATTGTTCTATCTCAACCATGGCAAGGACTTACTTTTGATCCAGATTTATGTTGATGATATTATTTTTGGGTCTCCAAATGACAAACTTTGCAAAAAGTTTGCCAACCTAATGCAGTCAAGATATCAGATGAGTATGATGGGAGAACTTAGTTATTTTCTGGGCCTTCAAGTCAAGCAGACTGAAGAAGGAACTTTTATTTGCCAATCTAAGTATACCAGAAACTTGCTGAAGAAATTTGGAATGCAAGACTGTTCAAGTGCATCCACTCCCATGGCCACTGCAACAAAACTGGATAAGGATACTGGTAATTCAGTAGATATTACTGATTACAGAGGTATGATTGGCTCACTTCTCTATCTAACTGCTAGTAGACCAGATATCATGTTTGCTACCTGTCTTTGTGCAAGATTTCAAGCAGATCCAAGAGAACCTCACTTAACAGCTGTAAAAAGAATCTTTAAGTATCTTAAAGGAACAGCTGATCTAGGATTATGGTATCCTAGAGAATCAGATTTTAAATTAATAGGTTACTCAGATGCAGATTTTGCAGGTTGCAAAATTGACAGGAAAAGCACAAGTGGTAGCTGCCAATTTCTTGGAGGCAGGTTGGTTTCTTGGTATAGCAAGAAACAAAAGTCAATTTCCACATCAACTGCAGAAGCAGAGTATATTGCTGCAGGAAGCTGCTGTGCACAGATTCTTTGGATGAAGAATCAGTTACTGGATTATGGGTTAACATATTTCAAAATCCCTATTTACTGTGATAATCAAAGTGCTATTGCTATGACAGGTAATCCAGTTCAACACTCTATGACAAAGCACATCAGCATCAGGTACCATTTCATCAGGGAACATGTGGATGAAGGTACAGTGGAATTGCATTTTGTTCCCACAGATCAACAAGTAGCAGATATCTTCACAAAACCACTGTGTGAAGCTACCTTTTCAAAATTGGTAAATGAACTTGGAATGATTTCAGGTTCTTTCTCTAAATCTGCTTAAACTTGTTCTATGTTATCAGACTTTATGATCAGTATTTACAGAATTAACCTCTTTGTGTATTCTGTGCTTAATTGATAAATGTCTTTGAGTACTGACTGTTGTCTGATATATGTTTCTAAACTCTGATAAGTGATATGTCTGTTTCAGTAACTATTCAATCCTATGAGGATAACTGTGCTAGATACTGACCTACTAGTCTTCAATAAACAAATGATCCCATGAAAGAAGTAATTATTTCTATGGAAATCTTATGACACAAGCAAATTCTGATAACTGAGCATAGTTAAGTTTACTTTGTATATCTTATTACTAAGTCACAAATTAGAATAATGCTACTCATCTGTTTAAGTTCTGATTCTAGTAAAACTGCTGAATGTACTAAGTGCTGATAAACCTCACTTATCAAAAGAAAAAAAAAAATAAAAAAAATCAAAGAATAATATCAGGTACTCCTTTGAGATCTAGAGTAAAAAATGTGAAAGGGACGACCCAAGTGCATTGCTGGTATTAAGTAAATATGCATTAGAAAAGCAAAATATTTTCTTGGTGACTTTTCACACTCTATGATTACTGGAGAAATACTCTGATAATAGCATAAATTCTGATAAACAGTCGTGACTCACTTACACTGAGAAGCCACTGTAAAATAGAATTTCAAAAGATGCATAAAATTAGCACAAAAACAGTTGAGGTGGACTCATGCATGAACTCATTTATCAGTAGGTTTCAGGATAGTGACAGCTCTTTAGCAAAATTTTAATTATGACTTATTTCTAAGATGTACTGAAGTAGATCAGACTTTACTCTTTGTCTGTTATTTAGCTTAATGCACACACACACCACTCCATATGAATGATGAAATTTCTGTGGTGGTCTATGTTATTTTAGATAAACAGTCATTGTGTCACTAATGCACAAATTCTGAGGACAAGTTCTAGTTACACGTTCTGATGATTAAGTTCTGACGTTCATAACTAAGAACTTGTATGAGTATTTACTAAGATAGATATTCCTTGTTCGAGTTAAGACATTATGTTCTGATGACTGTTAAGTTCTGGTATAGGTCTAAGTTCTGATTTTTCAGTCCAACCCTTTACTTGACTTATCTGTGAATAAAATTTGGTAACAGTCTCAGATTAATTTCGAAATGTTGAAGTGGAAGATTAATAGTCTATGGTTCAAACATAATGGCACTCTTCCTTGAACAGTTCACTCTTGTTACATGTGCACATTCCTTTTCCAATGACTGTTATTCTTTTTCAAAGTCTAGGGAGACGAGGTAGTATTACTTCTGCCTGTCTGCATTAAATATCTTTGCGTTTCTTGGCATTCTCTTGCCTATATAAACAGCCACTTCACATTATTCTTCTCATCCCACTTGTATCACAAATTCAGTCTTGTTTTTCATTTACTATCACAAATGGCTGAATTTGGCTGGTTCTACAATTACGGTGATGAGACTGTGCATGTCTTTTTGAATGGAATTCCAACTCCCTACCCTATTACCCACATCCCTCACAATCTCTGGATTCAATTTCCAGAGGTTATCAAACGTGATCTGGTGGCCGTTCGAAGAGACCTTCACCTTCGTCGTATCCGTCAGCAAGAGCGAATCATTCGACTCGCTATCTTGTTTGTCGAAGATAGGAAGAGGAAGATGACTTAATCTCGTCTTCTTCCTGTTCTTCTTCATCCTCAGCTTTGTCAGGCTTCTTAGCTAGGACTAAAGCTGTTGACGTTAGGATTAGAAGCTTAGGGAAAATCTTGTATTGATGTAATTTCTATTTCATATATGTATTGACTTGATATATTAATGAAAACTGTTTTTACTTCAAGATTTTGTCTCTGAGTCATTTTATCTGTGTTGTTAAATCCTGCTTGATATTCTGATGACCATTTAAATTTTGTCTTTATTTAAGTTCTGATTCTTTGTCAGCACTTATTCATCGAAATTATCTCGGTCATTTTTAACATGATTCATTTTCAGAATATTAATGTTGCAGTGAAAAATAATTCAATCAGTGCTAACGGTTTCAATTTTGAATTAAAACTATGTCTCTTGATAACTGAAATGGTTTTTCCTAGAAACAAGGCAACTGGATAAGTAATCATTCCTGTTTTCTCGAGCCCAGTAACTATCCGTTATTACTGCATGTCTGACAGGTGTCCAACGGTAACATTTTTCTTCGAGTATAAGAACAACAGAGAGAAGATTTCTTTAATCTTTTACTTTCTTTATACTTTATCTCTCTTCTTACTTTTACTCTCTTTCTCATTCTTTCTCACGTTGGTTTTTCATACAGACATTATCTCACACACCTAACAGGCATACTTGAATTTCAATATTTTTTTCACATGGCACCAAAGGATTTAATCATTGATGGAGCAAAGTTTGTTCCAAACAACTATGCTGCAATTCTTGATCATGCTGAAGCTCCATCTGAATTGCATTTTGTGCAAGATCTTCTTGCACATAGTGAGGTTGGGTACGCCTTAACTCAGCCTGAATTATTTTCAAGTCAACAAGTTTTGCGGTTCTGGAGGACTGGAGTTTTTGATGATGGTGGTAAACGAGGAACTCCCAGTATTATCTTCCAAGTGGGTGATTCTTCCTATGTAGTCACTCCTGGTACAGTACGAAGAGCATTACATCTTCCAGAAGATTGTACCTTCTCTATACCAGAGGAATCAGAACTTCGGGGGTTAATGACTGATTTGGGATATGAAAAGAGTCTGACGAAACTTGGAAAGTTGAAACGGGCTAATATCAGAAGAGAATGGAGTTTCTTCTTCGATTGCATCACCAAGGCTTTTGGCAACAAGTGTTCAAATTTTGATGCCATCCCAATTCTGAGTCAGCACATCGGGTATGCTATTATCCATCAAACTCATTTTGATTTTGCAACTGGAATAATTGGTTTTATTGGGGATAGGATGACAGAGGATCGAGATGTTGTTTATTTTGCTAGATTCTGTCAACTTATTTATACATATTGTACTGCTGAACCCCAGTTAGTCAGCACTCAAACCCCACCTTTTAAGGTTGCAAAAAGGTACTTTAACGACCTGATAAATGCTGACACAAAGAAATTAATGGTGAGACAATTACAGATCCCTCAGTCTGTGAAACAGATTCTGGTAAATGCTGATCCTGCAACTTACAAATCTGTTTACTCAAATGTTCAACCAACTCACCATAACCAAAATCCATCAACCTCAGTCCCTACCTCTCATTCTACTCAACCTACCCTCAGAACTTATCTCAAATCCTATCTCTCAACTTCACAGACTGCTCAACCTTCTTCTTCAACACCTACTGTGAAGCTTACATCCTCTAAGCCAAAGAGAACAAAGACTGTTCCTCAAACATCTCAGAAGAAAAGGAGGATTACTTTGAGAGATGAATCAGATTCTGAGGATCAGATTCCATCTTCAGAACCTATGATATATGAAGCTGAGAAGGCAACTTCTCAGAAGGATTCTGAAATTGGGGGTTCTCGGCTTCTCAAGAGGCTTAGACGTATGACGGTTCCTTCAACTCCCAAGGAATCCAAATCAACAAGGAAGTACAAGAAACAGAGGGCACAGAGGCCAGTTTCAGATGATGAGGAGGAAGCAGCTAAGGAAGGGGATCAGGAATCTCTGATCTCACAAGACAAGGCTAATTCACCTTCTATATCTCTTGTTGATCCAGGCACAAGTGCTGAAATTGATATTCAGAACTTGGTTGTGCCTGAAATACTTTTCTTAGAAGCTCCAACAGCAAATAATCCTTCCACAACACCTGTTACTGATGCTGTTCAAACTCCTGAGTTATCACTAACACCTTCTCTGCATCAAGATGATGATCAGATTTTAGGTGAGCATCAGGATATGGCTGTTGATCAGAACTTAGTATCAGATCAGCAATTAGAGGATGTTGAAGCCTCCATTGCTACTCATACAGTTGTCTTATCAGAAGATACTGATTCTGTAAGTTCTGATGCTGCAAATGTTGGAGATACTGGTGAAGCTGCTACAACTATAGATGCTGATGAAGCATGTCCTTCAGGACATACTCCTCCACTGACTCTTCCTAAGTCTGAACTGCTAAAGGAGTTTGTTATCAGGGATGCACCAGTACCTTGGAGTGAAACTCCTGCAGGACAGGAGTGGACTAAGGAATGGAACTCAGTTTCATGTGTTCCAAATGCTTTACATCTTGCTGAGCACTTTACTAAAGCTGATGAAATGTTAAATTCTGATGATTTCAAAGCTCAGCTTCGTGTCACTGCATTGAGTACTAAAAATCTACAAGGTCTTCATTCAATTACTCATGCCGAAATACACAAGATTCAGGAGAACTTTATTAAACAGGAACAAGTTTGGAAACTTGATAAGAAAAAGTTCTTCCAACCTACCATTGACAGGATTGCTTATATTGAGAAAACTCAAGAGAGGCAACAAGCTCAGATTGATCAAATTCTGACAAATCAAGCTTCTCAGCAATCACAACTGACAGAAATCCAATCTTCAGTGGAATTGCTTATCTCTCTTCTACTTCCTGCTGATGCCAAAAAGGGGGAGAAAGTGATTAAGTCCAAATGCAAGGATGACAAGACACTGCAAGGAAAGGATGATGGAAAAGATGACCAAGGAAACTCTGGAATGGGTAGTGGTCATAGTCAAGGTAGAAGGTTTACATCAAGACAAGCTAGTCACAGAACAAGTTCTGATACTGGGAAAAGAATAAGTTCTGCTGCTGGTAAAAGAATAAGTTCTGATGAACTTCTAGATCTTGATGAGGAAATGTCAAGACAGTTATTTCTTCAAGAAAATCCAGGGATGGACTTGGAAAGTTTAAAGGAAGAAGAAGCCAGACTTAAATCAGAGAAAGTCACATCTAAATCTGAAGCTTCTGGTAAAAAGTCACTTCCAAAACTGAAAGGTATTGTGATTAAAGAAAAGGCACAAACTGAAGCAACATTTGCTAGATCACAACCACAGATAGATCCAAGATCCAAGGGTAAAGAAAAGGTTGGTGAACCTATCAAGCCTTATGTACCTCCTGAGGAAGAAGAAATTACTGATGGAAAAGATAATCTTGCTCTGACTTCAAGAAAAATTCTTAAAACAACCTCTGACATGGCTCAAGTTGTTCAGAGTCAAGAAATTGTAAGTTCTGATATTCAGAAGAAGCAAGTAACCTCTGACAGTGCTCAAGTTAACTTGATATCAGAAATTAAATCTAAAACACTCCTACCAGGATTCACTAAAGCAAAACAGACTCAATCTTTGAAGACTACTTCAAGTGGTTTTGAAGCAAGAGTAGTTACTGGAAAGGAAGCTAGAGATAAAACTGGATTGGGAAGTGCTGATGAAAGAAGAGTACACAACACTACCGATGATCCAACTTCCTTGAGTGAACCAGGTATTGGAGCAACTCCTGAAAGATTGAATCAACTAGAATCTGTACAGATGGTTTACCATACCTACTTGAAAGAATACATCATGTTGTATTTCATGACAGATGGTAGGGTTTATCATATAAGACAAAATGCCATTCCGTTGAAGTATTTTGAAGAATTGGAGCATGTATTGTTCTTACTTCAAGTGGATGACAGAATAACAGAGACTGCTGCAAACTACTTAAAGGAACAGATTCAGAGACAGAAAAAACTTTATTCTGTTAAGTCTGACAGCAGATATGTTCCAAAGTACAGAAATCACAATGGTGATATTGTTGATATGAAGCCTAATACTGCACAGATCAGAACATATCTTGGTATTAAGGGGCTTGAATTCAATCTAGAGTCTAACAAAGCTTATGTCATAAGACTAGATCGGGAGTTGAGAAAAGCAAAGATTAATGATCTCAGAGCTGCAATATTTCAAACTGGTGATGATACTGCAGAGCTTAAAGATGTTAAACGGAGAATGATTGATGAACTCAGATATGCTGAGAAATGTTTGTTGAAGAATTATCTCAGAACAACTCCTGACATCAGAGAGATCAGAAAATGATGAAGCCAAGTTGAAGATCTACAACTGCTTAAATTCTGATATTTATACAGATTGAAGTTGTTATCAGAAGCTGAATTGGTAAAAACTTTAAGGACTGTAAGTTGTAGTTATCTTGTCTATTTCTCATGCATTTGTACTTAATGTTTTTGACATCATCAAATATCTGTTAAACTTGTATATTTTGTTAATTTACAAGTTGGGGGAGATTGTTAGATATATTTGATAATGTCATGGCTAATATGTTTTATGTTTAGATTTCAGATCTTATTTGAACAGAACAAATCAGTACTTAACTGATCAGTACTTATACTGGAAGTCAGAACTTAAGGGATATCAGTACTTATGTTATCAGGAGATAGATATCAGAACTTAAGTGCTGAAGGACGATCAGATAAGGACAGTAGCTGATTAAAGTTAAGAAGATCAAGATAAACATAAGAAGAGATATGCATGAAGAAGGAATTCCGTGAAGAATGGAATACTTGGAATAGAAGATATCTGATTGATATATTTTAGGAAGCAGAATTATATTCCATATCAATTAGCGAATATCTTGTAACTGTGTAGTATATAAACACAGAAATAGAGTTTACACTATAAGTGTTATCATTATCGAGAATATTATTTGATATAACTCTAGCAGCTCTCGTGATATTTTGTTCATCACTGAGAGATAACAGTTCCAGATTGTAACAGAGTTTATTGTTTAAATAAAGTTTGTTTTCTGTTACATAAGTTCTTGAAATTTGATTTGATTGTAATAAACACTGTATTCACCCCCTCTACAGTGAAAGTGTGACCTAACATTTTGCTAGCTAGCTTGGTCATCCTATAGTTAGCTCACTATTTGATGAAGTAACCATGGTTACTTCCTTACCATATTTAGTTAGTGCATTACGTTTATTTAATCGGTTACGTGTTCGCTCGGTTACTTAAACGTTCTCCGTAATACTTACTCGTAAATGGTTCGCGATGTAATTCCTTTCGTATTTATTCCTTATATTTTTATTTATCCTACTTGAATATAAATCCATAGGATTTTAATCTCGTAATTATATTGTGATTCCCGTAATCCTCGATAAGTCGTAAATACAGTCGTTTTTCAAAGTTCGTTTTCTTCGAAAACTCATAGCGTTTACATACACTCATTTGGTACGTATAGTCCTGATATCAACTCCGAAACTCATTTTCTCATGCACTACATAGTGTGGGCTCAAAAGTTTTTCCCGTCTGTAAAGGTTACTATTCATTAAACATTTTACAAGGTCTCAAAAATTCGAGTTATTATAATCTGGATAATGGCTGGATATGTACGACTCTCGGTACGATCCTCTCCTCAATTACTCCTCCTCATTGGTGCCATTATTCTGGTAAGAAAACAAGCAACTTATATATAATAATCTGTCAAGCATATGGTGTCAAATATGTAGCAATCTTTTAACATGTCAAAATTTTTACACATTAGCTCCTTTCCAAAATTTCATAAATTTGCTACCATATTAACACATGTGATATGATTATCACATAATCCTGCTTATTATCTCAAAGAATAATAATCCAAAGAAAATAAAAAGAAAGTATTAACATCTCCCAATTCTCACTCAACAATCTTGTTATGGATAAAAAACTAAGGTTATTATTCGCTGTATTTAATAAAAAGGAACGTGAGCTTCAAGGCTCGATTTGGCTGCTCTCGTGTTTCGTAGCTTATCTCTGCCTTTACGAGATGCCTACGTATCTCTGTGAATTAGAGAATCAAGCCAAAAAACGTAGTTCTGATGTGTGGGGTGAGGCCCCTTATATAGATGCTGGGAGTCCTTGAATTGGACTTGGTATAGGAGACTTGGTGGGCAAGTCTCATAATTAGAATGGACTTTGGAGTCCTAGATAGTAGGAAACTGATTCCTTATCCTTTTAGGTCCCCTTGAGGCTAATCTGTAAGGATTTATATCCTTATCGGGACTCTTCTCAATAGCTGATTTTCCCCTTATTAATTAATTACGGAATTAATTAATAATCAGGGTTTTTGGGCCTTCTTTGTTTCATCAGGCCTGATCTGGTCCATCAGGCCTGATCAGCATGTTAACCTTTCTGGTCTGAATGTCATACATCTTCTTATTGGGCCCAGCAGCCCATACCTTGCAATATTTAATTATACAATCAGGATTTATTTATCCCTATCAAATCTCAAATAAACCAACAAATAGTGGATAGGGTTGCAACACAACCTTCCAACCTCTTTTATCACTTCTCAATATCCTCGGAAATCAACAAAATAGCAAAGCAATGGCATTAAAGCCTGATGTTGAACGCAAAATAGGAAACCTAAACACTTAGCTATAGACCAGCCCAATAACCTAAACTTAACTCTATAAGAGTTAGACTACACGCGCTAATTGACAGAGTATATTTTTATATATATTTTAGATGATTTTTGTCCTCACATTTATAATGTTTTGCATTGATTTGGATATATATTAAATAGGTTTTGATGTTTTATTATAAGATACAAGTAAAATCTATATTTGCAAGTATTTGGAGAAAAAAGTCCTATTTTTGAGTGATAGAAGAAAATTCGTAATATTGGACTACACGGGCTGCAGATACTGTTTGGGCCGTATCTTGAGTTCCAGAAGTCTGTTTTTGACGATCTTATAGTCTACGCGAAGCCCGCGGAATTTTCTTTAATTCAGACATGATCCAGTAAGGAGAATCTGAAGAGAACAGCCCAGAAACTGCAGAGAATAGACAGTTACGAATTTTAATCATAGAATCCTACTCGGTCTAGAATTCTCACTTGTAATTTGATTAGAATAATAAAATACTTTTATTATTAGAGAGACTTCAGTTTTTATTAGCTAGATACACAGAGATACATATGTACGTACTATTACAGAGTTAGGGTTTTCAGATTCTTCATCTCTTTGATAGCACTTTTTTTTAGCTTGGATATTGATTTCTTCATTAATCTTAAAGGTATTCCTATCTATTCTTGTTTTATTAGTATCTGTTTTACATGGCGTTCATCATTATTTTTATTGTTTTTACATCTAGCATAAGTGAGTAGTTTAATTCTAGGGTGCAAAGGGAAGCCATGTTTGCACCATTAATATGCTTTAATTTGATTAGTAGTTTATTGGGTAAAACATAATTCTAGTCGATATGTTTTAATACTTAATCTGTGTAGTTGGCCAATATCATAGATTATTTATATGCAATAGGGTAATATATCGGGAGATTATACTCACTAGAGGTACACATACGATAACATAATTGAAAGTGAGAGCGGGAGCATCACTGGATTTCTGAAAGTGTTAATGATTGGGAAAGATAACTTTAATTACCCAACCCACTGAATTGCTATACTTTTATGATTAGATTGGTGTAAACATGATGAACCTACATCGCCCTAGACCTTTAGTTAATTGATTTAAAATGTATTTTGCGTAAAGTGTGGAGTGACCTACACGTTTACAACGATTGTTCCTTTTATTCAGGAATTTCCTTAATTCCCAGGAACTTTTCCCTTAATTCCGAGATTTTTCTCTAACTTTCTGGATTTTTCCCTTGATTTCTAGGTTTTATCCTTATTTTTCTGGATTTTTTACTAATTTTCTGGGATTTATCCTTAATTTCTGGATTTTCCCTAATTTTCTGGGATTTTTCAGATTTCCAGCCCTATTTCGACCAGGATCCTAGTCGACCTTTCGATCAGGATCCTGGTCGAAGTAAGGGGCAGCCTTGCAATCCTGGTCGAAGGAGTTCGACTAGGATCCACGACCTGGAATTCGACCAGGATCCTAGTTGAACTTTCGACCTGGATCTAGGTCGAATACATCCCCCCTTTTTTATTCCTGGACTTGAGTCTATCGACTAGGATTTCGACTAGAATTTTAGTCGATACTTCGACCTGGATCCTGCTCGAGAGCTCTTTGATTCTGATGCTTCCTGGTCGAAGGATTTTGACTAGGATCCACGACCTGGTTTTCGAACAGGATCCTAGTCGATCTTCGACCAGGGTTTTTTCTGTGTTTTTTAATACCCATTTTTGAAAAATGCTTGATTCCTTTGACCTCGTTCCTGGTCGAGGTTTCGACCTCAATTCAGTCCTGCTATTCCAGTAATTTTCGGGTGTCTGCTCGAAAAATTTCGGGCAGCATTCACGACCTGAATTTCGACCTGGATTCTGGTATTTTTTCCCGTTATTTTCGGGTGTCTGCTCGAAAAATTTCGGGCAGGATTCACGACCTGAATTTCGACCTGGATTCTGGTCTTCCACTAGCCTTCTTCATTTGGCTTTAATTTAGGGTATTGTATTTTCCAAATCCTAATTGGATTTGGGCCTGGCCTTCTTTATTGGGCCTTATTAAATTTTACTGAGCCTTTTTTATTGGGCTTTTCCAAATCTTATTGGGCTTTTCCAAATCTTATTGGGCTTTTCCAAATCTTATTGGGCTTTTCCAAATCTTACTGGGCCTCTTTTATTGGGCTTTTCCAAATCTTATTGGGCTTTTCCAAATCTTACTGGGCCTCTTTTATTGGGCTTTTCCAAATCTTATTGGGCTTTTCCAAATCTTTATTGGGCTTTTCCAAATCTTACTGAGCCTCTTTTATTGGGCTTTTCCAAATCTTATTGGGCTTTTCCAAATCTTACCGGGCCTCTTTTATTGGGCTTTTCCAAATCTTACTGGGCTTAACATTGATCTGGGCTTAATATACCCTGTTTAGAATCCTCTAGAATTCCTAGGAATATTCTGGAATATTCCTTTTTCTGGGCTTTTTCCTATGGGCCTTTGTCCTTAATGGGCTTTCGTCCCTTCAACTTCCTTTTCCTATTATATAAAGGACTGAGAAGAGGCTACTACTCCTCACCTTCTCATTTCTAAGTTTTCTTCTTTCTCCTCCTGCTAAGATTTTCAGAGCAATAACAGCAAGTCGGAGCTCAAAGCCTTTTTTAGGAGCGCTTCATCAGGTAAAATTCCTCCCTTTACTTTTCGTGTCTATTTTTCCATTATGTGCCCTTTTAAGATAGCATGTCTACGTGCCCCCCTTTTTTTCAGATGGCTGACAAAAAAATGAATCGCTTGGCCAAGATGAACGTGGCTAGAAAGTCCAATGAATTTCCTATTCGATCGAGGTACACTTCTTTGATCGACATGATCAACACTCGAGGGGACGAGTACCCGTCTGACGCGCATCTGGACGTGCACGATCATATTAACGCTTTACGGGATCCAAGGAGCTGGAAAAGTTGAGCAGCTGCTTCAAAATCAAGGAACCTTTTAAGCTGGTTCTTGCGGGTCCGGCCGACAGGGCTTGCCAGTGGAAAAAGGACGCACTATGCGTCTATAGGGATACTCTAAGGGCAGGTATCAGACTCCCTTTTCATCCATTCATTCCCTTGTTACTGGCTGATGTGGGCATCAGCCCTTGCCAACTTCCCCCCAATTCTTGGAGGCTTATTTTGTGCTACCTGTCACAATGTGCCAAGCACAAGGTCCCTACTTCTGTTGCTGTTTTCAGGAAAATTTTCCAGTTCAAAAACAGCCCTGATAAAAGTCCGGGTTGGGTTTCTCTAAACCAGCGCCCCACTATTCCCCACATTGTGAATGGGAAGTCCGTCCCTGACAACAACTTGGGGTGGAAAAAAGATTTTTTGTTCGTCGTTTGGGAGGGTGGAGATTGGGGCACCCTATTTCGGTCGTCTTTTGGGCTGGCCGTCGATGGGAGCCCAAATGATATAACTTTGTCTGAGGAGGAGGCTAGAGCTTTCAACCTCCTTACACAAGATAATGGGACATCCCATTCTTAGGACCTTATCCGGGAGACCGTCCTGGTAGAACGCGGCCTCTCGCCCGTCCCTAAGAAAAGTAAGTTCCCTTTCTTACCTCCTTTTTATCTCCGTCATTTTCTATTCCGCTGATTTTTCAACTTACTTCGCTTGTTGCAGTGGCTGAGAAGATTGAGGAGGCTACCAAGCCTAAAGACCTGGAGACAACCAGGATGAAGAGGGCTGGAAAGGTCTTTAAAGACCCACGCCTTGGTGATCGCTTCCCTGAGTTCCTTCTTCAAGCAATGGAACCGGGCGAGGAAGGCCCCAGCCAGGTTTTCGCACCAAGCAGAGGCCAGGGGCCTATTTTCAACCTGCTTGGGGGATCCGGGACAAGGATTCAATCGTTGGCAGCACGGCGCTGTCCAAGGAATGGTCCAAGCATTTCATCTGCCCGGTGGACTATCAAGACTTTGTCCTTCAACAGGACTTAGAGGGGAATGAGCTTTTCGGAGCCCAGGATTTAGCGACGGTACGTCCTTTTCTATTGCCCTTTATACTTGCCTTTTCACATTTCTTTTCTCATACTTTTGCTACTTCTCTTGCAGGCCAACGCTCATTTCCAAGGGGCAATTCACCAAGCTAAGGCTTGGAAGGTTGGCCTGGAGGATGCTAATAAGAAGTTGGAGGAGTCCAACCAGAGAATAGAGGCCCTTGAAGCTCAACTGGCCTCTTCCACTTCTGACCTAGAAACGGCCCGGGCTGAAAATGTTATTCTGAAGGCTCAGAAGGATAAAGCCTTTGATGGCTGGATGGACACCCAGGATTCAAAGACTTGATGGTGGAGCACGATGCCCTCCTACACCCAGTTAGCTATAAAGAAGGCTGGGATGCTGCTGTGGAGGCCGTCCAAGATGAATTTCCAGAAATCCTTGAGCAGTCCTCCTTTCCTTTCCCTGTGCGAGTTCCGGAGCTTGGGGGTGTTACTGACAAGCTGGTTGATTTGATCAAAGACGGCCCTTCAGGGAGCCCAGGCCTCAAGAGGAAAGAACTCGAGTCCAGCTCTGGGGAGGAGGAGACTTCTTCCGAAGAAGATTCTGCGCCTGCTGTGAAGAAGGTCAGGGTGGAAGAGCCTCCAAGGGCTGCGCCTCAGAATCCAGTGTCTCCCGCATCATCCAAAGCATCTGAAGGCGGTTCTGATGGAACCTCTACGGGGACTTCTGAGGGGACGACTGAGACGTCCGAGGAGTCTTCGGATAGTGGTTCCGAAGAATCCGAGCCTTCCGAGGCCTAAGTTTTTTTTTTATGTATTTCTTCTTTCTAGACAATATGTGAACTTTGTTTATGTCAGAACTTGTTACCCTTCGGGGTTATTACATATGCTGCTTTCCTTACTTGCCTCTTTCTACTTTATCTTTACAATACTTAATATGCATTTGAACTTTAAACATTCTTAGATTGAAATAATTTCCAACTCTTTAATATGAAGTCTGGTTTTCCAAAACCTTACATAGCATGGGTTCGACCCTAATCAATAATAACTAGACAATGTCAATTCTACTGGAATATAAAATCCTACGCAAGCAAAGCTTCAAGGTGCTTTTAAACCTACTTGTCACAATGACAAGTGAGAATCGTACTTTTACTATCTTACACGTGATAAACCTTCAGGTTCTGTGCATGCCAGGTTCTCGGGACTTCAAAACCATCCGTAGTCTCCAGCTTGTAGGTTCCTCTACCCTGAACGCTCTTGACTCTGTACGGCCCTTCCCAATTTGGGGCAAGTTTTCCTTTCTGTCCTACACCAGAAGCTTCCACTTTCCTTAATACCAAATCTCCTTGCTTGAAGAATCTCTCTTTAACCCTTAGGTTGTAGTAAAATGAAGCTTTTTTCTGGTATTCCACTATCTTTGCATGTGCCTCATCTCGCACTTCATCAATTAGATCCAGGGCTAACCTCTGCCCTTCCTCATTTTCTTCTGCATTGAAAGCCCGAATCCTTGGAGAGGAATGTGATATCTTCACTGGAACTACTGCTTCTGCCCCATATGCCAATATGAAGGGCGTCGCTCCTGTCGTGACTCTGCAGGTAGTCCTATAGGCCCATAATATGGGAAGTATCTCATCCACCCAATTATTTCTTGACTTCTCTATCCTCTTTTTTAGTCCATCCAGGATTATTCGATTTGCTACTTCCTCTTGCCCATTGGCTTGTGGGTGAGCCACAGAGGTGAACCGTAACTCAATTTCATTTTCTTCACAATACTTCTTGAATTCCTCATTGTTGAATTGTGTTCCATTGTCAGTGACGAGGATACGGGGAATTCCATATCGACACATAATGTTTTCATACAGGAATTGTGCGACCTGTTTAGTTGTGATCTTGGCCAAGGGTTTGGCTTCGATCCATTTGGTGAAATAATCAATGGCTACAATCAGAAACTTCCTTTGTGCCGTGGCCATGGGAAAAGGCCCCAAAATATCCATGCCCCACATAGCAAAAGGAATGGGCGAGTTGATAGAGGTCAGCATCTCGGGGGGTTGTCTAACAACAGGTGCATGCTTGTGACAGCGGTCACATTTCTTCATATATTCTTTGGCATCAGCCATCATTTCTGGCCAATAAAAGCCTAAACGAGTTATCTTATGAGCCAAAGCCCTGCCCCCAAGTGTTGTCCACAAATGCCTTCATGCACTTCTTCAAGAGCCAAGCGTGCCTCATCGGGCCTGAGACACCTCAAGTAGGGAACCATGAAAGATCTTTTGTAAAGAATCCCATCTATCAAAGAGTACCTTAGTGCTCGAACAGTTAACTTCTGTGCCTCAGCTGCATCATTTGGTAACCAACCGGTTTGAATGTGAGCCTTGATAGGATCAATCCATGACGTCCCCAGGCCTATGGGAGCTACAAGCTTAACATCTATGCTTCGTGTCTTCAAAACACGGAAGTACACACTTCCTGAACTTTCTTCAATCTCAGATGAAGCAAACTTTGATAGCGCATCTGCCTTAGCATTTTCTTCCCTTGGAATGTGTTCAACATGGCATTCATTAAACTGGGTCATCACGGCCCTTACTAGGCGGACATACTTAGCCATCGTATCATCCCTTGCCTCAAATTCTCCCTTTACCTGGGATATGATCAGCTTCGAGTCTCCACGGACCTTTAAGTTTTTGACTCTAAGTGTCCCAGCTAGACCAAGGCCAGCTATCAGGGCTTCATACTCTGCCTCATTGTTTGTGGTTGGGAAGTCTAGCTTCATAGCATACTCAATTAAGAACCCATCAGGGCTTTGCAAAACCAACCTTGCTCCACTGGAATTTGTTTTTTATGCTCCATCAAAATAGAGAACCCAATATTCTTTCTCCTTATCATCCTTCTCTCTGTCCCCATTATCGATTCCCTTATCTTGAGGTATGGTATCTTCCTGCCCCCCGACTTCTTGGTTGGGTATGGTACATTCTACCACGAAGTCAGCTAGTGTCTGGGCTTTTATGGCCGTACGTGGCTTATACTTGAGATCGAACTCTCCCAACTCTATTGCCCACTTAATCAATCTCCCACTTTCCTTGGGACTGTGAATGATATTTCTCAGTGGCTGATTTATTAGCACCTCAATCTGATGAGCCTGGAAGTAAGGACGCAGTTTCCTCGAAGCCATTACCAAGGCTAGAGCAAATTTCTCAATAGTTGAATAATTCAATTCAGCACCATGCAGAATTTTGCTAACATAATATATGGGTTTCTGGACTTTTAGCTCCTCCTTAACCAACACTGTGCTCAAGGCGCTCTCTGAAACAGCCAAGTACAAGAATAAAACTTCATTCAAAGATGGCTTGGCCAACAACGGGGCCTGCACCATATATTTCTTCAATTCTTCGAAAGCCTTCTGATTTTCCTCACTCCATACAAAGTCCTTAATATTTTTTAGTGACTTAAAGAATGATAGGCACTTGTCTCCTGACTTGGAGATGAATCATCCCAGTGCAACAACCCTTCCTGTGAGCTTCTGAACATCCTTGACAGTTTTTGGTGGTTCCATGTCCAGGATCGCCTTTATTTTATCGGGGTTAGCCTCAATTCCTCTCTTTGAGACCATCAATCCCAAGAATTTCCCAGATCCTACTCTGAAGGCACACTTCGTAGGATTCAACATCATCTTGTGGTACCTCAGGACCTCAAAAGCTTCCCTCAAATGGGTTATATGATCAGTCTTTAGTAGACTCTTGACTAACATGTCATCAACATAGACTTCCATAGTCTTTCCAATAAGGTCCTTAAAAATTTTATTTACAACCTTTGATAGGTGGCTCCTGCATTCTTAAGACCAAATGCCATAACAAGATAACAATAAACACCAAAGTCAGTGATGAATGATACCTTTGGAATGTCATCCTTATGCATTTTGATCTGGTTGTATCCGCTAAATCCATCCATGAAACTCAGCATCTCATGCCCAGCAGTGGCATCAATCAAAGTATCAATCCTTGGCAATGGAAAACAGTCTTTAGGGCATGCATCATTCAGGTCAGTGAAGTCTATACACAACCTCCACTTCCGATTAGTCTTCTTCACCATTACAGGGTTTGCCAACCATTCCGGAAATTGAATCTCCTCAATGAAACCAGCCTCTAAGAGCTTTTCTACTTCCTGTTTTATAGCCTCTTGTCTTTCGGGGGCAAAATTTCTTTTCTTTTATTTCACTGTCTTCCTGCTTGGATCCACGTTTAACTTATGAGTAATCAGCCCCGGGTCTATGCCTGGCATATCAGCTGCTGACCAAGCAAACACATCACTATTTTCTTGCAAAAATTTCACCAACTTTCCTCTAAGGGGCTCCTCTAATGTGGCTCCAATAAAAGTCATCGTCTCAGGATTCTCGGGGTCTAAAGGAATCGAAACCAAGTCTTCTGCTGGCTTTCCTCTCTTCTCATCATTTTCTCGGACATCCATATCCTCAATGGGAAGAACCTGCCCCCCGACTCCATCTGCTGTCAAAGAGGCCACATAACAGCTTCTAGCCATTTTTTGATCTCCTCTCTCTTCTCCAATCCCGTTTCGGGTGGGAAACTTCATGACTGAATGGTAGGAAGAGGGGACTGCCTTAAAGGCATGTATCCCTGTTCTCCCCATGATAGCATTATAAGTTGAACTAGCCTTTACCACCACGAAATCCAGCATCTGCGTTGCTTGCCTTGGTTCCGTACCTATGGTGGTTGGCAATTTGATTATCCCTTCCACAGGACATTCTACTCCAGCAAATCCATATATCGGCATGTCGGTTGGTGTCAACTGGGAGTCGTTATACCCCATCCTTAGAAAGGTGTCGTGGAGCAAGATATCCACAGAAGCACCATTATCCACAAGGACCCTCTTAATCGGGCTATTTCCTATTATCGGTGTTATGACCAGCGGGTCGTCATGAGGGAACTTCACACCCTCTAGGTCGGAATCATCAAAAGCCAATGTTACCTCTGTCCTGGCCCTCTTCAGGGCTTCTCCAACAATATGCATAACCTCCCTAGTATATGCCTTTCTGGAATTTTTGGACAATCCAGCAGCAGTTGGACCTCCAAAGATCGTGTTTATCATAGGTCCTCGAGGGCGTTGCGGTCCTCCAAAAATTGCATTTATAACCGGCCCTCTAGGTTGGGGATTCCGCCCCTGATCGTCTTGGTCCCTCCTACGATCTTCAAAGTTCTTCCTTCCATTATTGTTTCTGTCCCCTCCATCTCCAGTATACTTATTCAATCTTCCTTTTCGAATCAAAAACTCAATTTCGTCTTTCAACTGCCTACACTCATCGGTGTCATGGCTAACATCCTTGTGAAACCTGCAATACTTGCTCTTATCTAGCTTGGCGGGATCAGCCTTCAAGGGCTTAGGCCAGCGAATATCTCTATCTTTCTCAATCTCCATCAAAATCTGACTTCTAGGAGCATTCAGCTTAGCGTATTCAGTGAACTTTTGCCCAGGTCCTCCCTTCTTGGGGGTTGAATCAGGGTTTTGTTCTCCTTTGCAATATATTCTAAATCAGTTTTCCGCTTCTTGCCTCCAGTGGGCTCATTACTTACTACGGTCTTCCTCATACTTTCTTCAACCTTGATATACTTCCCTGCCCTCTCTTGGAGCTGCAACATGCTTTCAGGGGGACGTTTGGCCAAGGACATCTTGAAAAACTCGTCCCTAGTTCCTTGTTGCAGTGCTATTATGGCTACCTTATCATCAAGGTCCGGGACTTTTAAAGCCTCCTTTGTGAAACGATTCAGGTAATCTCTCAAGGATTCCTTAGCTCCCTGCACAAGACTCATAAGAGATGCTGAACTTTTCTCATGGACTCTTCCACTGATGAATTGCTTAATAAAAGCCTGACTTAATTCTCTGAACGATCCAATAGAGTTTAGGGGCAAGCGACTGTACCATCTTTGAGCCATACCCGACAGGGTTTGAGGGAAGGCCCGACAATTTATAGCATCATTCACGGGTTGCAGCAGCAGTGCATTAGAGAATGTCCTAACATGATTAGCGGGGTCTCCCGTGCCATCATAGGCTTTGATAGTGGGCATCTTGAATTTCCTTGAGATATGGGCATTCATTATCTCTTCTGTGAAGGGTGGAGTTGGATCATCAGGATCTCCAAGGGGAAGGAGATTGCTTGGATCAGTTCTTGGGACGACAGCCCTCCTTCGTACCGGACCATCCAGGTCTATGACAGGAGGAGGATTTCTCCCCCTAGGAGGTATCTGGGGTCTGGTGGCCTGGTGAGCCTCCAAATCATGCCTCAGCCTTTGGATCTCAGCCTCATGAGCCCTGATCCTTTCCTGCACTTCTTGGGGATTCGCCCCTGGGGTGCTTTGAGGGCATTGCCTTCCATCGGCCATTGGCTCTTTGCCAGGACACCTCCTTCTCGGGGCCACTTCATCATCCGAAGATTCGGAGTCTCTCTCAGTGTAAGGACCAGAAAATTCCCGATCCTCGGGGATAGGAGCCAAACCTCGTATATAGGGGGGCGACTGCCCTCGTGTTTCACTTCGCCCAGCATATCCACTTCCTCCAACCTCAGGGTGAAGGGGCATCCCATAAGGGGGGTTAGTAGTAACAATAGTTGAATATTCATACCCGACGGGTCGAGAATTCACAAGTACATGTACTTGTTGAACTTGAGGATTCGTACCTTGAATAGTCGGGGGAGTTGTCCCTTGTGGCTGAGGTTGAGTTGCCCCTATCTGGGCTTCCCCTTGAGTAGATGCATAAGTTGAATGGGGAGGAATCTCCATGGTTGACGAAATCACCTGAGTTGTCCCTGATGGTGTTCCTTCCTCCAGAGCTCTAATTGTTCTCCGTGTTCTCGCCATGGTTGTTGTTGTGCTTTCCCACAGACGGCGCCAACTGTTATGGATAAAAAACTAAGGTTATTATTCGCTGTATTTAATAAAAAGGAACGTGAGCTTCAAGGCTCGATTTGGATGCTCTCGTGTTTTGTAGCTTAACTCTGCCTTTACGAGATGCCTACGTATCTCTGTGAATTAGAGAATCAAGCCAAAAAACGTAGTTCTGATGTGTGGGGTGAGACCCCTTATATAGATGTTGGGAGTCCTTGAATTGGACTTGGTGGGCAAGTCTCATAATTAGAATGGACTTTGGAGTCCTAGATAGTAGGAAACTGATTCCTTATCCTTTTAGGTCCCCTTGAGGCTAATCTGTAAGGATTTATATCCTTATCGGGACTCTTCTCAATAGCTGATTTTCCCCTTATTAATTAATTATGAAATTAATTAATAATCAGGGTTTTTGGGCCTTCTTTGTTTCATCAGGCCTGATCTGGTCCATCAGGCCTGATCAGCATGTTAACCTTTCTGGTCTGAATGTCATACATCTTCTTATTGGGCCCAGCAGCCCATACCTTGCAATATTTAATTATACAATCAGGATTTATTTATCCCTATCAAATCTCAAATAAACCAACAAATAGTGGATAGGGTTGCAACACAACCTTCCAACCTCTTTCATCACTTCTCAATATCCTCGGAAATCAACAAAATAGCAAAGCAATGGCATTAAAGCCTGATGTTGAACGCAAAATAGGAAACCTAAACACTTAGCTATAGACCAGCCCAATAACCTAAACTTAACTCTATAAGAGTTAGACTATACGCACTTATTGACAGAGTATATTTTTATATATATTTTAGATGATTTTTGTCCTCACATTTATAATGTTTTGCATTGATTTGGATATATATTAAATAGGTTTTGATGTTTTATTATAGGATACAAGTAAAATCTATATTTGCAAGTATTTGGAGCAAAAAGTCCTATTTTGGAGTGATAGAAGAAAATTCGTAATATTGGACTACACGGGCTGCAGATACTGTTTGGGCCGTATCTTGAGTTCTAGAAGTCTGTTTTTGACGATCTTACAGTCTACACGAAGCCCGCGGAATTTTCTTTAATTCAGACATGGTCCAGTAAGGAGAATCCGAAGAGAACATCCCAGAAACTGCAGAGAATAGACAGTTACGAATTTTAATCATAGAATCCTACTCGGTCTAGAATTCTCACTTGTAATTTGATTAGAATAATAAAATACTTTTATTATTAGAGAGACTTCAGTTTTTATTAGCTAGATACACAGAGATACATATGTACGTACTATTACAGAGTTAGGGTTTTCAGATTCTTCATCTCTTTGATAGCACTTTGTTTTAGCTTGGATATTGATTTCTTCATTAATCTTAAAGGTATTCCTATCTATTATCGTTTTATTAGTATCTGTTTTACATGGCGTTCATCATTATTTTTATTGTTTTTACATCTAGCATAAGTGAGTAGTTTAATTCTAGGGTGCAAAGGGAAACCATGTTTGCACCATTAATATGCTTTAATTTGATTAGTAGTTTATTGGGTAAAACATAATTCTAGTCGATATGTTTTAATACTTAATCTGTGTAGTTGGCCAATATCATAGATTATTTATATGCAATAGGGTAATATATCGGGAGATTATACTCACTAGAGGTACACATACGATAACATAATTGAAAGTGAGAGCGGGAGCATCACTGGATTTCTGAAAGTGTTAATGATTGGGAAAGATAAACTTCTACTTTAATTACCCGACCCACTGAATTGCTATACTTTTATGATTAGCTTGGTGTAAACATGATGAACCTACATCGCCCTAGACCTTTAGTTAATTGATTTAAAATATATTTAATTTACATTAGCAAGCTAGTTAAAAACCTTCAATATTCGTTCTTCTCTTGGAAATAATTCATAATAGTTAGATTGAAATTCTTAAAACTTTGTCTCCTTGTGGATACGACCTGCACTTGCCACTTTGTACTAGAAATAGACACCGTGCGCTTGCGGTTAGATATAAAATAACATATCAAGTTTTTGGCGCCGCTTTCAGGGAGACACCTAGTTTATATAGATTTTAGTTAGATTGTTTCCTTTGTCTCATTGGAGGTTTACTTCCAATTGAGGCATATTTCACTGCTTTTTCTTGTTTTAGTTGTTGATGCCCGGGTCCAAAAAAGAAGCAGAAATAACTACTCTTAGTCCGGATTCTGGGATTACTTGTCAGCAATACATAGATCGAGTAAGAAAAGAAAGGCAGCAAAATCTCAGTAATTTAAAGATCATAATGGCGGAACCTCCTATTAAAAATTTGAAGAACTATTCACAACCCACTCCGAGTGCTGTGCTTACTGGCCTTACTATGCCAACTATTGAAGCAACAAATTTTGAGATCAAACCGGCGCTACTCACTATGATCCAGCAGAATCAATTTGCTGGTCTTCCCTCTAATGACCCTACACTTCATCTACAAAGGTTTTAAAAACTCCGATCTACCATCAAATATCATGGTGTCACTACAGACCAATTGAAATTCATGTTGTTTGGGTTTTCACTTTGTGATAAAGCTCAAAAATGGTTGAATGATATCAATGTGGCTGAGTGGAACAAAATTGCTCAAGCTTTCTTAACTGATTATTTCCCTCCTAACAGAACTGATGACTTGATCGACAAGATGATGGGTTTCAAAAAAGAATATAGAGAGTCTCTTGAAATGCTTGGGAGAGATTCAAAGATCTTCAACGTGCATGCCCTCATCATGATATTGAGAAGTGGTTTCTGATTAAACGCTTCTACAATGGTCTTGATTCTAGACAAAGGAGTTGATGATGCTTATGCTTTACTTGCAAATTTGGCTGCAAATCACTTCAATAACCTGAGAGCACCTAAGAAGGGAGTTAAACTTAAATTGGAGGCTTATTCTCTCTTATCATCTCAGCTCGCTGCGTTAACTCAAGAGATTCATCTTTAAAGACTTCACAATCATCTACTCCTCCTATGAGTATTAATGCATTGTCATCCATGGCTCCTATGAATAATCTTGTTTGTGAAGTGTGCGGTATTCAAGGACACTTGGGTAATGAATGCTCTTAAAATTTTCAGAATTCACAGAATTTCCAGATGGAGCAACCAAATGTTTTTCAGCAAAGGCAGCAATATAAACCTTACTCCAACACTTATAATCCTGGTTGGAGAGATCAACCGAATTTCTCATATAGGAACAATAATGCTTAAAATCTTCCTATGCCTAATCAGTAGCAACAATATCATCAATCTTATCAGAGTTCGCAATAACAATAGTATAGGCCTTCTCAAGGATCTATGAATCCTCCTGAATTTCAGAAGCCTCCTAAAAATTATGCCCCTCAAGCTAGTCAAGCTGCATAGCCTGATCAGACAAATGAGATTCTGAAATTACTGATGCAAGAGATTAAAGATATGAAAGTTCATAAAAGATCACTTCCTTCTTCCATTCATTGATCAAATGTTTGAGAGACTTGCTAAACATAATTTTTTTTGTTATTTGGATGAGTACTCAGGGTTCTTTCAGATCCCTATACACCCTGATGACAAGGAAAAGACTACATTCCCATGTCCATATGGCACCTTTGCATATCGAAGAGTGTTGTTTCGATTGTACAATGCCCCTGCTACTTTTCAGCGTTGCATGACACCCATTTTTTCTGATTTCATTGAGTCTATTATGGAAGTATTTATGGATGATTTCAGTGTTTATGGTTCTGATCTTGACATTTGTTTGCATAATCTCTCAAAAGTGCTTAAACATTGTGAAGAGGTTAATTTGGTTTTGAATTGGGAAAAGTTCCACTTTATGGTCAATGAAGGAGTGGTACTTGGTCATTCTATTTCTGAACCTGGCATCCAAGTTGACAAAGAAAAAATTGAGGCGATTGATAAACTTCCTCCTCCTGTTAATGTCAAGGGAGTTAGGAGTTTCTTAGGTCATGCGGGGTTTTATCAAAGATTTTTCAAAAATTGCAAAACCCCTCACTTAATTGTTGCTTAAGGATGCCACTTTTGTCTTTACTGATGCTTGTTTAGAGTCCTTTTACAGGATTAAGGAAGCTTTGATAAGTGCACCGATCATACAACCTCCAGATTGGAATCTTTCATTTAAAATCATGTGTGATGGAAGTGATTATGCTATTGGAGCAGTTCTCGGTCAGAGGAAAGACAAGGTATTGCACACAATCTACTATGCAAGTAAAACCTTGGATGAATCTCAGGTGAACTATGCTACTATAGAGAAGGAGCTTCTAGATGTTGTCTATGCTCTTGACAAGTTTCGAACATATTGTTAGGTCACACAACACTGTAGAAGGGGATTAGATACAGTGTAGAATATAATCAAATCGATTTAAAGCACAAGTAATAGAAAATAGATGTATTCGATATAATAAACTCTGTTACAATGGAACTGTTCTCTCTCAGTGATGAACAAATATCACGAGAGATGCTAGGTTACAATGGAACTGGTCTTGCTTTATTCCTTGTAATTATGCCATCACTGTCAGTTTTGTTTCTGAACACCCATCTTGTACCAACAACTGATCTGTTCTTTGGTCTTGGCACTAGGGTCCAGACTTTATTTCTTTCAAATTCATTTAACTCTTCCTGCATTTCTTGCACCCAATCAGCATCTTGAAGAGCTTCTTCCACTTTCTTTGGTTCAGTCTTAGATAGAAAGGAATGATAGAGACATTCATTTGAAGTTGCAGTTCTAGTTTTGACACCTGCTTCAGGATCTCCAATGATTAAATCAGGTGTATGTGCTTTAGTCCACTTCCTTGCAGATGGATGTTGATCTCTAGAACTGGATCATCCCCCATGATCCATGCTGTCTCCATCAGCATTTTCTGATGTCCCCCCTGTAGTTATGCTCTCTGAGACTTCTGATTCTGGATATTCTGATGACTTAAATCCTTATCATGTAAGTTCTGATGGATTAAGTTCAGATGTCGTTGAAACTATGGTAACAACTCTAAAGGAAAATGCACCTGTCCAGGGGGAGCAAGCTGAAGAACCTACCACATCTCAAGACTCTCGAGGAGCATCAGAACCTATCACTGGCTCTTCAAGTTCTGATTCATCTAGTTCTGATGAGCCAAATTCTAATAATTTTGGAAGCTCTAATTCTTCAACTCCTGAAAAATCAAACTCAAAGTCTGAAGTCTCAGAGAGCATAACTACAGGGGGAGCATCAGAAAATGCTGATGGAGACAGCATGGATCATGGGGGAGGATCCAGTTCTAGAGATCAACTTCCATCTGCAAGGAAGTGGACTAAAGCACATACACCTGATTTAATTATTGGAGATCCTGAAGCAGGTGTCAGAACTAGAACTGCAACTTCAAATGAATGTCTCTATCATTCCTTTCTATCTCAGACTGAACCAAAAAAAGTGGTATCAGAGCCTATCTATTAACACACATACAGTAAAGATCCAAAACAATCATGTCTAAAGAAGCAGAAAATCCAACCAAGCCCGCCAAAACTGAAGAAACTCCAAAGACTCAAACCCATAGTCGATATGAGACTATCAGGGTTCCCATGCTGAGACCTTCTGAGTATCCCATATGGAAAGTGAAGATGGATATGTTTCTGGAAGCTATAGATCCAGAATACCTTGACAGAATTTATGAAGGACTGCATAAGCCAACAAAGCTCTCTGTTGTAGTTGCAGATCATCCAGCAAAGACCATACCAAAGGAGAAAAGTGAATACACAGCTGAAGATATCTCATCTATTGCCAAGAATGCAAAGGTAAGGCATTTGCTGCATAGTGCCATTGATAATGTCATGTCAAATAGGGTAATTCAATGCAAGACTGCAAAGGAGATATGGGATGCTTTGGAGACAAGGTGTCAGGGAACTGATGCAATCAAGAAAAACATGAGGACTATACTCACTCAAGAGTATGAGCACTTTGACTCAAAAAGTGATGAGTCATTAACTGACTTATATGACAGGTTTGTCAAACTCTTGAATGATCTGTCACTGGTGGACAAGGAATATGACATTGAAGATTCAAATCTAAAATTCCTTTTAGCTCTTCGTGAAAGTTGGGATTTAAAAGCTACTATTATAAGAGACAACTATGCTCTTGATGAAACTACTCTTGATGAAATTGATGGAATGCTCAAGACTTATGAACTTGAGATGGATCAAAGAAGCAAGAGACATGGGAGAAAGTCAAGAACAGTTGCTCTTAATGCTGAGGAGGAATCCCCCAAAGTGGCTGTCTCAAAGAAAGGAAAAGGAAAGGCTCTCATCATAAAGTCTGATTCAGAATCATTAAGTTTTGATGATGATAATTCAGAAACTGAAAGTCTACCTGAAGTAGATGCTGATGAAGAAATGATGAAGCTGTGTGCTCTTATGGTGAAGGGTATCACAAAGATAGCCTACATGAAATTCAGAAGGGGAAAGAAGTTTTCCAGGAAAGGTAGAAGTTCTGATAAGAAGGGATTCAGAAAATTTAAAGGCAAAGGAGGAAAGTCTGACAGAGGAGATTACTCAAATGTCAAATGCTACAACTGTGGTGAGAAAGGCCACATATCTCCTGACTGCAAAAAACGAAAGAGTGATAAAGGCAAGGCTCTTGTCACAAAGAAGAAAAGCTGGACAGACACTTCAGATTTTGAAGATGAGGAGAACTATGCATTGATGGCAAATGCTGATAGCAGTTCTAATGCTGCTGAGTTAAAGGTACCTCAAACAACTTATGTCTTTCATACTGATGATATTACTGAGTTGCGATTATATCTTAAAACCATGTTTATTAACTATGGAGATCAAACTTTAACATGTGAAAGATTAACTTCTGAAAATCTTGCTTTTAAAAAGAGGAATGATAATTTAGAAAAAGAGTTAGTTATGTTCCATCAAACTCAGAAGGATAGAGATGATGCTTTCTATGTTAGAGATGAAGTGCTAAAAATGAATAAATCTCTAAAAACTGAGTTAGAAAAGGAGAGAGAGATTATCGGGACTTGGACTAACTCTGGCAGAATAACTCAGGATATACTAAGTAGTGGGAACTGGAAAGAGGGCTTAGGTTATGTAGATGAGAAAAGTGAAAAAGGAATTGAACAAGTTAAGCCAATTATTGTTAAACAGACTACTAAGCCAAAGGTAAATCTTGTTAAATTTGTAGCTAAAACTGTAAAGTCTGATTCTGAAAAGATGAAAGATATTGAGACAGAAGTGATAGCAGAGTCAACTTCTGACAAATTAGAACAGGATAAACCAACTGAAGTTAACATAGGCTTAATGACTAATAAGCAGCTTAAACATAAGCTGGAAGAGATTACCAGTATAAACAAAGTAAAGGTAGCTATGTAAAATAGGAATGGAAAGGAAGGTGTGAATAAAAGCAATAATTATATGCCTGTTCCTAATCCTCCTAGAAAGAAATGCTATAACTTTGGAAACTCTAACCATCTGGCTTCTTTTTGCAGGAAGGATAAGAATATAAACTCCTTACCTTATAAGTCAGGAGTTAAGAGTCAGTCTGTTAGGTTTAAGCCAAAAAATCCTTGTTTTCATTATGGTAGTATATGGCATTCCATTTATACTT
This sequence comes from Apium graveolens, assembly GCF_009905375.1. Lineage (NCBI taxonomy): Eukaryota > Viridiplantae > Streptophyta > Magnoliopsida > Apiales > Apiaceae > Apium > Apium graveolens. The sequence goes on along the minus strand of NW_027418777.1, from coordinate 42,998 downwards.
GTAAGGAATATCATAGTTTGTACTATGATTATTATAAGATAAAACCTTCTTTGAAGAAAGTTGCTTTAATTCCTTGTAGTGTAAAGTATGATGCAAAGTCTGATAGTATTAATACTGATAAGAAAAATGTTAACATAAACTCTGATGTTAAATCCGCTACAAATGTTAACAAACTTAAAAAGGCCAAAGGATCCAAGCAAGTCTGGGTCCTTAAAACTAACCATTAGTGGTCTTTGTGATTGTAGGGCAACATAAAGAACATCCTAGTTCTGGACAGTGGATGTTCAAGACATATGACTGGAAATAAAGCCCTGCTATCAGATTTTGTGGTGAAAGCTGGCCCAGGAGTTTCTTATGGAGACGGCAACATTGGAAAAACTCTGGGATATGGCAAGATCAATCTTGGGAATGTCATCATTGAATCAGTAGCTCTTGTCTCAGGACTTAAACACAATCTGTTGAGTATAAGTCAAATCTGTGACAGAGGTTATCATGTGGATTTCTTTGAAGAACACTGTGAAGTTATAAGTAATTCTACAGGCAAAGTGGTTCTGAAAGGATACAGGCATGGTAACATTTATGAAGCCAGAATTTCAACAAATACTAATAGTTCTGCAATCTTTCTGTTGAGTAGAGCATCAATTGAAGAAAGCTGGAATTGGCACAAGAAACTCTCTCATTTAAATTTCAACAATATAAATGAACTTGTAAAGAAAGATCTTGTGAGTGGACTGCCAAAAACAGTATTTGCTTCTGATGGCCTTTGTAATTCATGTAAGAAGGCAAAACAAATAAAATCTTCTTTTAAGAGCAAAACTGAGTCATCAATTATTGAGCCTTATCACCTACTACATGTTGATCTATTTGGTCTAGTCAATGTCATGTCTATTGTAAAGAAGAAATATGCTATGGTTATAGTGGATGAGTTCACAAGATACACTTGGGTGTATTTCTTGCATAAGAAGACTGGAATAACATCTACTCTAACTGATCATGTCAAACAGCTGGATAAATTGATCAAAGATTCTGTTAAAATAATAAGGAGTGATAATGGCACCGAGTTCAAGAATTTAATCATGGAAGAGTTCTGCAAAGATCATGGAATCAAACAGGAATTTTCTGCACCTGGAACTCCACAACAAAATGGAGTTGTAGAAAGAAAGAACATGACTCTCATTGAAGCTACATGAACAATGCTTGATGAAGCAAAGCTACCATCCTATTTTTGGGCTGAAGCTGTGCAGACTGCTTGTTTAACATAAAATGCTACAACTTATAAACAAGCATGGAAAAACACCATATGAGATGGTGAAGAAAAAGAAGCCAAATATGAAATATTTTCATGTATTTGGTTGCAAGTGTTTTGTTCTTAAGACTCATCCTGAGCAGCTGTCAAAATTTGATCTAAAAGCTAATGAAGGAATTTTTGTTGGATATCCACTTTCCACAAAAGCCTTTGGAGTCTACAATTTAAGGACAAGAGTTATCATAGAATCTATCAATGTCTCTTTTGATGATAAGAAGATTACTGGACTTGAAGATTTCGATGATCATGATCAGCTGAGATTTGAGAATGAAGATTTAAATTCTGAGGACAAGTTCTGATGGAAGTTCTGATGATTAAACTCTGAAGAAAACAAGTCAGTATTTATATGAAGAATCACAGAAAAAGATATTTACTTTTTGAGTACAGAAGCCATGTTCTGATGACTTTTACAATATGATATAAGTTAAGTTCTGATATTAAATCCTGATGGAATCCTTGATGCTTACGTGGCATTTTTCTTTACTTGACTTATTTATGGTAAGATCTGAAACAGTCATATTTAAATTAGAATAAATTTGGGTGAGATAAAAATAGTTATAATAATTATGGGTTAGTGGTTAACGTGTATGTCCTGAAAAACTACATGTGCACAGTAATTATTGCTTATTTTACGTACCCATTAACTCCTGATCTAACCATTTATTGACTGTTCACACGGTTCTAGGTGTAAAGTGTATCCCATGTTTCAAAAATATAACTGTTGAGTGGAGAAAGTATATATATGGGAGTTAAAAGATTTTCTAACCTTTTACTTACTTTTCTATTCTTAATCTCTTTTACTTTCTCTCTCGCTCTAATATTCTCTGAAGCGTTTTCTTTCAGGACTTTTAACAAACACTTTGCAAACACTCTCTTTCTCACTTATTTTCTTACAGAGATGGCACCAAAAGACGTAATTTTCAATGGAGCTAAGTTTGTTCCTAACAACTACTCCACCATTCTTAGCAAGGCTGAAGCTCCATCGAAACTTCACTTCATTCAGGATTTTCTCGCTAATTCTAATATTGGGTACGCTCTGACCCAACCTGATGCAGTCTCTGGAACTCAAGTGCTGGAGTTCTGGAGAAGTGGAGTATATAATGATGGTGGTGATCAAGGGTCCCCAAGTATTATCTTTTCATCAGGGGAGGATGAACATGTCGTGACATTGGCCACGGTTTGACAAGCACTGCAGCTCCTTAGAACTGCATTTACTCTACTGTTGAGGAGCTAGTTCTTCAAAATATGATGGCCAGTCTGGGGTATGAAAAGACATTGGCAAAGCTGGGTCAATTGAAGAGACCTTACATAAGGAGGAAATGGAGTTTCTTTTTTGACTGCATCACCAAGGCTTTTGCAAACAAATGTTCTAACTTCGATGCAATCCCCATATTCAGTCAACAAATCGGGTATGCTCTCATTGATCAAACTGATTTTGATTATACAAGTGTTGTCTTAGGTTTCATTGGGGATAGGATGACAGAAGACAGAAATACTATTTATTTTGCTAGATTCTGTCAGCTTATTTATAGTTTTTGTTGTGATGATAAGCCCCAATCAGCTAGTGAATTAATTCCATCATTCAGACTAGCTAAAAGAGCTTTTAATGACTTATTTGAAAGTGTTTGTCCTAAATCCAATCATGTATGATGAGTTAGGAAGAACTTTCTTGTATTCCTATTTGATTTCATTTGAATTAATAAAATACTTGTTATGTTTTTATTATGGGCTTTATCTATTTAAAGTGTATTAAATAAGATGTTCCATAGTTTAGAGTAAAGCTTCTAGAATTATAATGGGATTATAATAGTGAGATCTAGAAGACGACAACTCTAGACTTAAACAGTTCCTGATCATAGGATAACTAATCGGATGTTAGTGGATCCGCAAAGATTGGTACATACTATGCTTGCTCCCTTCAGGAGGATGTCTGTTCTCATAGGCATTTGTGTGGTGACACTATAGCTAGTATGTAGGTACTTATTAGGGAATAAGTTCACTGAACATGACTCGATAAGTTGAACAACTAATGAAGATTACTCACGTGTCAATAGTTATTCACTGAGTGATAGTTGTACAAGTGTCCTTAGACTTGAGATCGTTAAAGGTATCTTATATATAATGAATTGTGCTTTGGTTTAGTCCTTAGTCTCAAGGACATCCATTAGGTCTATTCTGGGCATAGGGATTTGTGTATAGAGATAGTTAACGTCAATAGAGGATCTACCCCTTCCAGTATAGGAAGAGAATATCCTATGTTATTTTTAGTATGCGAGTTCTGGAATCTCTGGCCAGAGTGTATGAAATTAGAAAGGAGTTTCTAATTTCCATTAATATGAACTTTGCATTATGAATAAGAAATCATATCATTAAATTTGATAGGCCTGACACGAGATCCATGCCTTGTATTTATTCGGGATATTATAAGGGTAGAAGGAATTCATTGTACGGTAACTAGTCACTGACAGGTTCTTGGTATTCTAAGCAGTGAATTCATAATATCCGGATAGTCGCGATATGTTGAGAAGCATCACTTACGATGTAGAATAAATATAATTAATCAGTTAATTATATTTAGTGAATTTTAGTATTCATGTAAATAATTAATAAAAGTTTATTATTATTTATTTCTACTACCAGCATAATATTGAACCTACAGGGTCACACCATAAAAGAATATTTTCTTTGATGAAATAATGAGAGAGAGAATTATTTTCTAAATAGTTTAGAAAAAGAAATAATGATTAAAATAATTTTAATTATTATTAAAGTATTTTATAAAGATAAAAGGTGGGGGTTAATATATATATATATATATATAAAGATATATTATAAAACCCTAGGAGAGCCCTATAAATAGAAGGAGATGGCTCATTCTATTTACATACTTGGTTTTATAAAAACCCTAGCCTCCATCTTCTTCCTCTCTCTCTCTCTCTCTCTCAAAAACTCCATTTTTATAAAAGCTCGGTTTTATAAAAAGGTTCATCGAAGAGGATCGTTCTTGGTGGATACTGGTAGAGTGCTTCACACACTGAGGATCAACTGCTATCACTCCATTTTTTTATAAAGCTTCGCTTCACAAGGTATGGTTACGATTCCTCAGTTTTTCCTTTTTATACGTTTTTTGTATATGTGCGATATATGGTTTTTAGGGATTGAATGTTATTTCACGCTTCTACTCATCCGTAAATTCCTTCATTGGCATCAGAGCTAGGTTCTGCATATAGAGATTCATATAAAAAATTTCAGATTTTTTATGCATGTATGGATTTATTATGATTTTTTCAAGTTTATTTGGATTTAATTATGAATTAATTCGAAATAATTTTTGCATGAGATTTTGACTACTGATCTGGGTTCTACAAGTGTTGTAGATCATTTAGATATTTTTTTCATAATTTTGTGATGTGTAGATTATTTGTTCTGAATTTTTTAAAATTGTTTTAATTAAAATTCATGGAATAATTATACATGTGAATAAATATAATTAAAATTTGCACAGGGACCCATGGCTGATTTGATAATTTTCTGCTACTGCCTGATTTAAGAAATCATATTATTTTGATTTTATTAATTTATTAATTAAATGTTAATTAATTTATTAATAATAAAATAATAATAATAATATTATTAATAAAGAGTTATTAATAAGGGAGTAAAGGGAAAGGGGGTTACATCTCCTTTTTGTAACAGCAGTTAGTAAAGGGAAGGGGGCAACGGCAGGAAGAAGGAAACAACAAAAAAAAAGTGAAAAACTGAACAGCCGCGGCCTGGGCGCGTGAGACGCACGCGTGGGGGGGGGGTGTCGCGCATTCCCGGAATGTGTTACACCCTGTTACGCATTACCGGGATGCGTTACACCCTTTAATGGCTTAAAAGGGTTGTAACGCATTACCGGAATGCGTTATAGGCCGTGTAACGCATTCCTGTAATGCGTTACAGCCCTTTGTCTTTATTAAAATTGATTTTTTGGGAGTTTCATAACTCCGTTTTGGGCGTGCAATATATCGTTGGATTCATTTTTCCGAGACGGATCTAATGGAGTGGTCAAATTTTTTTTATATAAAAGTTTTGAACTGTTTATATTCCCGAAAGTGTTTTAAAGTATGTTTTAATTGTTTTAATTGCTTTTAAATGCTATAATAAATCCATACATCATTATATAAATGTGTGACATGATATTTCTTGCATGCTTACTTGTTTATTTATTTTTATATATGAGATATATGCCTATGTTTAACATGCGATGATAGATTTAGGTGAACTTAAATCAAAATAAGGCGTGCTCTAGAAAATCTAGAATAGGAATCGTTTCTTGCCTTAACAATAATATTATAAATACAATCATGAGATTCTTGTGTTTATGAAATACGTAATTAAATATGAATTTTCAATTTTGAGAGAAAGGATGATTCTGTCAAAAGCAGATTTCGATATGTAAGAAAGGGGTATTAAGTGACGCCTCTTGATAATGCTCCCCCCGATATTTGAATCATCGGATTATCAATTATTGATTTGAAATATTTAATTTAAAAGGAAGAATCTCTTTATAATATGATTATGATTGTAACATAATGTAACACCCCCAGATCCGGGGTCGGGGATCCGGGTCGTCACGTGTTCCATTTCCCTTAATAACATCCAATCTTAATAATTACTCAACTACTCTGCACTGTGACCCCACAATAAACACACACACCACACGTTATAGTCTCAGAGATGAACATCAAAAAAAATAATCACAAGTCCTTATATTCCACAATTATCTGCCAATACACCTTAAAAGGTTTTCTGACTAAATTTACATTTCTTTGCAATTATTACAATTCATAAATATACATAAATCTGGTACATCAGAAGTTGAAAGCCTAGCCTATTGGTAGTTCCTACCTCAGCTACGGCAGCATCAGTGCTTCTAGAAAACTGCGGAACGTCTCCTAACCTCTTGCGAATCGGGAGCTTGGTCCGGTTCATCTTATATATCTGATGTTGTGTGATGAAAGAAGAAAGCAAGGGTGAGCAGCAAGCCCACCAAAATAATATGTATAATGATTAACAATATATGAGCCTTCTCATAGTACTCATGAAAGTCTTGGTCAAAAGAAATGAACCAAGTTGATATCTTAATGCGATGAAGTCGCAAAATATTCAGTATATATACATATATACTTTTCATAATCTTGGAAGTCCTCTTCCATGCATAATATACACAGAGTTCCAGTTTATAACTGTATAAAAATATCGTTGCAAGGTGATCTCATATATCTACCCTTGTCTCAACGTTTTTCTGAAAATCTTTGATATGCATAAGATAATCATTAACTAGATATAAGTTGAAAATATGAAGTTACAAGATACCCCAATATACTTATATCTTTTCCAAATATTACTTGAACTACCACCGTTCAAGTTATAATCAGTTCAAAAGTTCATCACATAGATGAGACTACAAGACAAGATTTGAATAGATTCAATCTTTGAAATATCATTATAAACAATGAAGTTACGAGATACTTCATTAAGTCCTGATATATATATATATCCATATATATATATATATATATATATCTCATACATTTCCTGAAAATCTCTGTCATGTAAAGTATGAACAGAGTTATAATATCCAATGAATTTTGGAAAGGAAAAGAATTTTGGCATAAACCAGATATCTTGTTGATCAGGCAAAGATACCAATAAGTAACCTTTTCTACTGTAGATGGATGAATTCCTCGCCGGTCATCACCCTGGCCGCATTAGGACCTCGCGCTAGACCGTTACCCAGCCACTCACGCGTTGATGGACTGCCACCCAGCCACTTACACTTTGATAGACCGTACCCCGGCCTGTCGCTTATGCCGACTCAATTAGATGGGCTTACTTCCCGAACATTGGGCAAGTAATCAATTCATTTATCAAAACAGCAACCTTGTTGCGAATATAAAATACACCATAGAGCCGGATCCCTCAGATTTTGAGCGAGTATTTAAATCCCCTTAAAAGGAAGATCTTAAATATAAAAATGAGTTTTGGGATCCGCTCTAACTTTTAAAAAAATCATTTTGAAGACTCGAAAACACTTTAAAGAGTGTTTGGAGTAAAACTGATTTAATGAAATAAATCAGTCCCGATGTATTAGAAAATATCTGAATATTATTATTTAAATAATATTCCCATAAAGAATAATCTTTATACAAATAATTGAAGTAGAAGTTGTAAGACTTATACTTGAAATGAGTATTAAATAACCAAAGATATACTTATATGAAAGTACTATCTTATTTGAATAATCGAAAATAAGTTTGATTATCGAAACATTATTCTTTAATAAAATAAAGAATATATCTCAGCAAATAATCGGAGTCATAGATCCTCAAATGAATATCCAAATAATATTCATTAAATAATATAAACTGAGTCATAAGCCCTCGAATGAATATTCAAATATTATTCAAATAATAAAATAAAAGGAGTCATAAGTCCTCGAATGAATATTCGTAATAATATTCATTAAATAAAATAAAGTTATCGAATAAACCTTATTCGATTAATAGTTTTAAAAACTATATCAATATATATATATATAAATATATATTATACTCGGGAGCCTCGCCTCCCGGTTTAGAAAGATGTTCACCTTTTATCCCCTATACTAAGGGTAAACTCAAATACCGCTTATCTCTAGCATAGGTATTATGCAACTATAAGCATTTGAACCAACAGATATATAAATTAAGAATATGAAACAGGCATGCATATATACCATATCACATGCTACAATATATCGCAAGAATTTGCTAATAACCAATATGCATTTATCGCAAGATCATGCATATACACATATACATCACAACAACAGTTATACGGGTAGAAAACTTGCCTGAGCGACTTCGGGTGATAAAAGGCTCGGGACGAGTCTGGTAACCTATAAACAACAAGTAAGTTGGAATTAAACCAAAGTCAATTGTAAATCTATACTTTAACTAACTTAGACTCTAACGCTTGTTTTGCGCTTACTGATTTGCTTAAGTCACCCGGGTACCCTCGGCTCCACCATTTTTAATAATTTAATCCTTTACGAGTTTTAAGGCGATTCCTTCGCGAGTGTCTTACCAACTGCCTAACACACTTACCATAAATGTTTCATGCATTAATTAAGCCTTTTTGGTCTTTAACCTATGTTTCAAAGTAAGGCGAGGGGAAAAGTTTCGTTCGCGAAACGCCGTTACTTGAAATGGTCGTTTCTCCTAAACCGTGCATCGGAATCGAACGAACTATATATCAAAACGAAGCTCGTAACATGAGCTATCTAAACATGGAAGTGGTCATAATCTAGCATGGGGTTCTCGGGTCCTAATGCTATGCACAAAAACAGTCCAAAGAAAATCGGACGTTACGACGGCTATGTTTACGCGATTTCCAATATTTTAAACCATTCAAAACCCTCCCAATTCAACCTCAAATCCAACATACAACCAACATCCATCCTTATCACATCATAACAACCTCAACCAATTCAATTTTAACATTCATACTTATGCCTAACCTTAACTTTAACCATACTTAAGTTCTTTTAATCAAAACCACAACATTTACCATTCCATTTCACTACCATTTCAATTCCCAAACTCTAATCACAACAACAAGCTACAATATCATTCTACTAATCAAAATCATCTTATAATACATATGAATCTAGGGTTTGGAGATGGTATACCTTCCTTGAAGTGGTGGGAGGAGCTAGGAAGCCTTAAGAAGCTTTGAGAAGTCTTAGGAATGCTTGGATCTTCAAGGAAAACAAGAAAAACTTCAAGTTAAAAACTTGAAAACACTATTCATAGCCTTCTTCTTTGATTAAATGGAGAAGATGGAGAAGGAATTGATGGCTTAAACTCATGATATAGCCCTAACTAAGCATGAAGATGATTAGGGAATTAACTCACCAATTTAGGAAGCTTGGATCTTTGATTTTGAATTTCTTGCTCTTTTGAATAGTAAAAAGTCGAGAGCTTCTTCAAGAACAAGCCTTGGTTCTTTTTGATTTTGATGAAAATGATTTTACTTGGCTTGGTTGCTTTGTTTTTGTGTTTAATTTAGTCAATTACCTTGTTGCCCTTGAATTTGTGTGGTTCTCATTCAACCACACCTCCTTCCTTTCCATGTCATGCTTGTGTCATCCTCATGATGTCATCCTCCCCTCCTTGTCCTCTTTCTATTGGTTGGATGACATCATCCCCACTAATCCCCTTGATTAACTTCCTAATCGTTTGCCTAATGACCACTGATCTGTTATACGGTTCGCTTAACTTTCATTTTTGTTTATCGTTTGAGGGATCATACCCGGGATCTTATTACTTAGGTTCCCTTAACCTTTCTCAATATATTATATTCCTTTTATGATCCTCTCTTATAATCCTTTAATTTAAATCCTTTTTATCCTGTTACCTTATACTCAATTCTTTCCGTATCTATTGGATTTCCGGGAAAATCAAAGTGTTCGGAATTGGATTCTGACGATCTTTACATACACTTATATACCACATAGAGTACTAATAATATTCCATAAGATCAATAACAGAACCCCTACATAGCGTGGCATGAAAATTTTTCTCATTCAGCAAAAACACTATTCATAAGGGTTTCAAAAATTTCCAAAAATTGGGGTTATTACAGTCTCCCCTCCTTAAAAGGATTCCGTCCCGGAATCAGATAGAAAACAGTTGGGGATGCTTTTCTAGCATTGTGCCTTCTAACTCTCTAGTCAATTTTCGACATTGTGGTCCTACCACCAACTCTGCCTAGTTTGATAATCCTTCTCCTAAGCACTTGTTCCTTTTCACTCTATAACCCTTCCTGGTTGCTCCATATAGGTTACGTCGGGTTGCATATCTATGCGCTCATATGCCTCTATTTATCTGGCATCTGAATTACACTTCCTTAACATTGATACGTGAAACACGTTACGACCTGCTACATGTTCGGGGTTAGGGCTAGCTCATATGCTAACTTCCCAAACGTCTTAATATATCCAAGGGTCCAACAAATTGTAGACTTAGCTTTCCTTTCTTTCCGAACCTCATCAATCCTTTCCAAGGGATACCTATAACATTACTAGGTCCCCTATTTCATACTCTTTGTCCTTTCGTGTCATGTCCATCTTGGGCTACTACCAGCCGTCCTCTGATTAGATCTATCATATCCTTGGTCCTTTGGACTACTGCGGATCCGAGCATCTTGTGCTCTACAACTTCATCCTAACATAAGGGAGATCGACATTGTCTTCCCTCAAGGATCTCATAAGGCGACATCTCGATAATGACAAATGATCTATTGTCGTAAGAAAACTCAATCCGTGTTAAGTGATCATTCCAATTTCTTTCAAGTCTATTGCACAGACTCTCATTATAGCTTTTAGCATTAGAGCTTCTGTTTCTCAATACCCATTCTTTTCGAGTTCGTAATCGCTACTACCTTCCGTTCCTAATATTATACTGGTTATACTTTTGCTCGTTAGCGTTCTATAACCTTTTAATAACCACGTCAACCTTAGTATTACGAATGTGTTCCCATTCTGAATACCACCATAACTTTACTACTCTTTTTTCAGCTGTTTCTATTTTCGAAAGCTTAATCCTTCATATAGAAGTAAAAGAATTTATTGAGAGATCACTATGATCATGAACACTTGTTATCTCGCATAGTTAGTACAGAAGGTGGCCAGCCTTTAGTACTTGACAAGCAATTAAACAATAAATGGTATCCTACTAGGCTTCTATCATACAGATAGATAGTCATTCAGCAATACCTCCCCTTTCTGGAAGGGTTGTTCTTCTCAGCTTACATGAAATGAAAAGAAGAGAAAAGAACGAATTGAAGAGAATTGTATATATGAAAAAAATATACTGCCACAAAATATCTGGCTTGGAACCTACCTCTGAACTATAGAGGTTTGTCATAGGAGAACAAAACATATATGTATTTATATCAATATCAAGTATTATAGCATCGCATTTCACATGCCTAAATATTTTCGCCATTCCATCCATCATTCTATGGACCCATGCTCTTCCTCGAGCTTATACACAATCACCTTTGAAACTCCCTCGATATCGAAAATCGAATCTGGGATCTCATTCTAGACCTCATCGTTACTAGAATTTATTTCTATACCGCAACCTTCTTCGTATGGGTAATACTACTCTTTATCGATAAGAAGGAATAAATATATCATAGGTAGATAATCGACTTAATTAGTCTATCAATGATAACTTATACACCACCATGACCCGATTAGTGGTACTTACTCTCAACATCCATTCCAATACAACTCTCACGGTTGTAAGTAATCAGCTCATTACTCTCAGAATCATTCCTGCATTACTATGGCCCACCGTTAACCTACTGCAGTCATTCGTTTTCCATGAAGTTTTAATAGCTAACCATACGGAGTCCATTCATATCATATCGAATTCTTCTAAGGAGGTAACATGATCACCGTTCTTGATTCATGAAGAACACTCCTGATCCTGACGTACATTCATGACGTGAAGTAGATAAAATTGCAGAAGAGTTTCAATGAAAGCAATGATAGCAGGTTAATACCATTCTTAATCATATGCCTTAAATAGAAGACTTAACTCAAAGGTTCGTCTAGTCCTTTTGGAAACATGGTCCTGGCTTATCCCAAGATAGGACCTCCTAAGATAGATAGCCCGCTCATGGCGATTACACGAATTAAACCTTTACCAACTACTATTACGGTTGGGTATTGCACAGTCATCAGAAGGAATGTCAATCTTCCAAACCATAATATAACCTTCATAGCTTTAACCATCATCACTGTATTCCTTTGGCACAAGCGCCTATAATTATCCTCTTACCTTTAAAGTGTCGGCCACCTCTTTGGCCTTTCCTGATAGTAAAATTTCCTTATAGTCAATGTCATTTTAACCACCTCCAAATAAATTTTCTACCTTATTTCAATCACAGCTTATGTGAAAATGCTTTTCTTTAATATCTGATGAGTACACAAAAAAAAATATCACCATTTTTCCATAAGTTATTGCCACAATCTTTAGAGGTTAATCACTGTCACGACTGACTCTCAATCATACTTAGAACATCTTTTATCTTAGGTCCTAATTGCCTTGAACAATTTCAACCTTTACTGGTTCGATCCATACTTTCTCGTGTTTTAACACGTGCCCCACTTGGCATCATTATTATTATGTCATATTTCCTTTATCAACATTTTTATTCTTGAGAATTTCGAATATTTCCTTTCTCCTTGTAAAACCTCTAAGGTTATCCTTCAATCGTTCCTCATGTATTCCTGTTAGGGCGAAATCACGCACTAATATTCACGCAAGTATACGCGTTCGTAATTAATATAGAATACTTTCTAGTTCGTTCCCTCAGAGACTCAGACTAAGTTATTGTCTAATTAAACTCACTCACCAATGTATGATTACTTCTCAATGTTAAGATAATAACACTTAAAATTGTTGATTAAATATTAACTATAATTAACTACTTAATTAACCACTTAACTAACACTTCAATTTATCAATAATAAAACACTCATGAGATCACAAATTCATTATTACTTCCTTCTATAGCCATTGTTATTACCTTTAGCATATGACAGTGATGATATTAATCGAATAACACGAAACTGATAAAAGCCAACTTTCATTGTACTAATACCATTCTACCAAACATCCACAATTAAGATAGAAGTTGAATAGTCATCAATTATGTTGAGTTCCTATATGTCTACAGAAATTGACAACACAACGATTTAAGCACAAGTTATTCCTTTTGATTACATAGGGCAAATAAAACTGTTAGAGTTACCCACTAATCATGCACAACGTACATGAACCTATGCTAGCATGGCAAGTTCTAAATCTCGAGATCCACTGTCGCTTCACAAGAGATTAACACCCTATCTTATATGTTCGCGATGCACATAAGACGAATACGCACAACCAATACTAGATATCATGCAATCATCACACACTAAAGTATTAAACAATTAACTAAAGAATTCCATAATAAATCCGTTGCAACCCCATGATCACGATTAGCCCATAATAGAACTTATCGCCATCATGGGTTCATATGAAATCATGATAAACAACACAAGAAAATAATAACTAAACTAATTATATTAAAACAGAGTACGTCACAAGAGTAAATAAGTCAAAGCAAGAAAACTAGCATCCAACGTTACAACGAAACAAGAATTACAAGAAAATATGCTTCCTCTTCGCTGCAGTGTGCTAAATCGGTCTTCTTCTTTATCTCCTTTGCTTCTTGCGCAAAACACAATCTAAAACATAATCTCCTTCATCTTCTCTATGAAAACGTCTCAAATCTACTTATATAATAGTCTCATAAAACTCAGATAACATAGAAGTTGGAAGCCAAACAGAAGTAGAAGTCTAAAATAATTCAGCTTTTCCCCGACCCTGCGCGGCCGCTCAGCATTTCTGCGCGGGCGCGCAAGGCTGCTGAGCAAACCTGCTCTGCGTCTCATACATGGTATCCATCCGCCGTGAAAGCCTCCTATACTGGGCATCACCCATCCCAGCACCCTCCTGAGCTCTCGAAGAACCAGCCTCACCACGCCCTAGCCTAGCCATAGTAGCACCTCGTGCTGGACGTCCTCCTGGAAGACGATAACCCAGCCCATGCTCCTCAGGCTCACCACCGGTCCACTCCTGTATCCCATTCAGAGTGCCAGAATCTATCGGAGCTGCTGGCAACTGCAACTGCTCATGAGCCGGCCAGTTCACTCCTACTGCTCGGCATAGCTTCGTAACCGTGGATGCATAAGGGATGTTCATATGCTTTGCTCCCCTCAAAAACTTCAGAATTCCTTGGTAGATAAACTCACCAAGGTCCACATAGTATTCCTCATTCAGAATTCCCCACAACAACTGTGCTCTCTCAACTGTAACCTCGTGTGCATGTGAAGAAGGCAAAATATTAGCACATATAAATGCATTCCATGCACGGGCATACCTGTTCATGGCGATCGCCGGAAAGTGACGATACTCATTATTGGCTGGACTGCGGTTCCAAACTGTGCCCGGTCGACAGAGAGTCGCACAAATCAAATCCAAGTCAAAATCCTCAGCAGTCTTTTCATTCCAGTTCTCCTCCTCGGGCTTCCTCTCTCGCTGTCCAATCACACGGCGAATCGCCGCAGGATGATAATCAATCGTCAGCCCACGAACTACAGAAAACCCATTCTTTTCAGCCTTCGCGTTCGCGTAGAACTCGCGAACAACACTCATCGGTACTGCTTCGGGTGACTCACAAAAAGCTATCCACCCCTTCTCTGCAATCATGGGCAACAACTCACCATCCCTCCCTGATGGTAAAAACCCCCTCTCCTTCAGAATCGGCTTCCCCAATAGCCTAGTGTACTCCTCCTCCGCAGCTCTGTCAGTTAACCGAGGCCTTGCAGAAGTACCCCTTGATGAATCAGCAGTAGGAACTGTGCTGCTGTTGTCAATAGTGTGTGCTCTCTTGGGTGCCATTGATTTGTGAATAAAAGTGTGTAAGAACTGATTTTTGATGTTTATGAGAGGGTTTAAGTGTAGGAAGTTTGTGGGAGATATGTGGGATAGGTGTATGTATATATAGGGTGTGGAGTAGGTTAAATTAGATTAGGAGTGGGGTTTAGGGATAAAATCATGGGGTAATGGGAAAAGAATTCGTGGGTTTATGGGCTGTGATGGGTTTTTGTGTTTTGTGTTTTTTTTTTTCTGAACTGCAAAAAAATTTCTGGAATTCGACCCCTGCGCGGCCGCTCAGCATAGCTGCGCGGGCGCGCAGAGGGTCTCTGGAAAAAAAAAATTTCAGCCCTTGTTTTCTGATTTTTTTGTGTTTTTGGATAGGTTATTAACTTCTAAGGGTTCCTGTAACAACAATTCATGGGTTGCCTCCCACGCAGCGCTTCTTTTTCGTCATTAGCTTGACGTTTTGTACCTTTCTCAAGTAGTCAACAAAATGGCACTAACCACCTCTCGGTTTGCCATGTCCCCATAGTAGTGCTTCAACCGCTGACCGTTAACCTTGAATGCTTGGTCCGAATCATTCTCAAAAATTTCCACCGCTCCATGTGGAAACACAGTTTTGACAATAAAAGTCGGAGCCGAGAGTTGAATAAAAGAATTTGTTGCCCTAGCACAAATAACTTAGGATGTAGCTTCCTATCGTGCCACCTCTTCACCTTTTCCTTATACATTTTGTTATTCTCGTACGCTTGCAGTCGAAATTCATCAAGTTCATTAAGCTGAAGCATTCTTTTCTTACCAGCTGCATCTAAATCCAGGTTCAATTTCTTCAATGCCCAGTAGGCCTTATGCTCAAGCTCCGCCGGTAGATGACATCCCTTACCATACACCAACTGAAATGGTGACATCCCAAGTGGAGTTTTGTATGCTGTTCTGTAAGCCCAAACGGCTTCATCGAGCTTTAAAGACCAATCCTTCCTTGACGGACAAACAACCTTCTCTAGAATGCGCTTTATCTCTCTGTTAGACACTTCCGCTTGACCATTTGTTTGCGGATGATAGGCAGTAGCTACTCGATGATTCACATTATAACGCTGCATCATAGAAGTGAACTTACGGTTGCAAAAATGCGATCCTTCATCACTTATGATTACCCGAGGCGTTCCAAACCTTGTGAAAATTTGCTTATGAAGAAAATTTAGTACTACCTTTGCATCATTTGTCGGTAAAGCTTTAACTTCGACCCATTTTGAGACATAATCGACTGCCAGCAAGATGTACTGATTATTGCAAGACGAAATAAAAGGCCCCATGAAATCGATTCCCCACACATCAAAGACCTCGACTTCAAGCATCACATTTAATGGCATCTCATCCTTCCTTGACAAATTTCCCACTCTTTGGCAATGATCACACCTTAAAACAAACTGATGAGCATCCTTGAACAAAGTAGGCCAGTAAAAACCTGCTTGCAGAATACGAGCTGCCGTCTTCTCACCTCCATAGTGTCCACCATAAACCGTGGAATGGCAGTCTCGTAATATCCCCTCCGTCTCACAGAACGGGATACATCTCCTGATGATCTGATCAGCTCCCTGTCTAAACAAATATGGTTCATCCCACATATACCACTTCACCTCATGCAGAAACTTCTTCTTTTGAGCGGATGTCAAATTAAGCGGCATTATATTGCTGACAAGATAGTTTACAATATCTGCAAACCATGGTTCTTCCTCCTGAATTGCAAACAACTGCTCATCCGGAAAAGATTCATTGATTAACGTCCTATCCTGTGAAGTAGAATCGGGATTCTCCAACCTAGAGAGATGGTCAGCTACTTGATTCTCGGTACCTTTTCTATCTTTGATCTCTAACTCAAATTCCTGAAGTAAAAGCACCCAACGAATGAGTCTCGGCTTCGAATCCTTCTTAGAAACCAGATAGCGAATAGCTGCATGATCAGTGAATACTGTTACTTTCGTACCAAGCAGATAAGATCGAAATTTCTCAAAGCCAAAGACTATAGCCAAAAGCTCCTTCTCAGTAGTGGTGTAGTTCAATTGGGCCCTATTTAAAGTCTTACTCACATAGTAGACCACATGGAAGAGATTTTTCTTGCGTTGTCCCAGAACTGCACCTACCGCATAGTCACTCGCATCACACATCATCTCAAACGGTTCTGTCCAATCTGGTGCTGTAATAACTGGTGCCGTGATCAAACTCTCCTTGAGAGTCTCGAATGCTGCCAAACATTCATCATCAAATTTGAAAGGCACCTCTTTCTCAAGCAAATTGCACAATGGCTTAGATATCTTTGAAAAGTCCTTGATGAATCGCCGATAAAAACCCGCATGACCGAGAAAACTACGGATTCCTTTCACCGAATTAGGTGGGGGAAGATTTTTATTGACTCCCACCTTGGCCTTGTCCACCTCCAGACCTTTGCTAGAGACCTTATGCCCAAGGATAATGCCTTCACGCACCATAAAATGACATTTCTCCCAATTAAGCACCAAATTAGTTTCCACGCATCTTTTGAGTACGGCGCGCAGATTATTCAAACATTCATCATATGAGTGTCCAAAGACGGAGAAGTCATCCATGAACACTTCGACGTTATTTCCAATCATGTCAGAGAATATAGCCATCATACATCTCTGAAAGGTGGCCGGGGCGCCACATAACCCAAACGAAACTCTACGAAAAGCAAATGTGCCAAATGGACAAGTGAAGGTAGTCTTTTCCTGATCCTCGGCTGCAATACAAATCTGATTATACCCGGAATAACCATCCAGAAGACAAAAATACTCATGTCCCGCCAATCTGTCAAGCATTTGATCAATGAATGGGAGAGGGAAGTGATCATTCCTTGTGGCTTTGTTCAATTTTCTATAATCCATGCATACTCTCTATCCTGTAACTGTTCGAGTAGGGATGAGCTCATTCTTTTCATTTGCGACCACAGTGATACCTCCTTTCTTAGGTACACATTGCACGGGGCTCACCCACGAGCTGTCAGAAATAGGATAAATGATGCCTGCATCTAGCCATTTCAGAATTTCTTTCTTCACCACCTCCTTCATGATCGGGTTCAGTCTTCGCTGCTGTTCCACAGTTGGCTTACTACCTTCCTCTAACAGAATTTTATGCATACAATATGAAGGACTTATCCCCTTGATGTCTGCTATGGTCCATCCTATAGCCGATTTGAATTCTCTCAAAATCCTTAAGAGCTTGTCTTCCTCACTACCTGAAAGGTCAGCTGAAATAATAACAGGTAACGTAGATGAATCACCTAAAAAAGCATACCTCAAGTGTTCAGGTAATGGTTTGAGCTCCAAAGTAGGTGCTTCCTCCATTGATGGTTTGAGCTTCCCTTCAGCATTCTTAAGGTCAGAAGTACCAAGAGATTCAAATGGTATGTCGAGCTTTCGCTTCCATGGAGAAGCGTTCAGATATTGTAATTGCTCGTTGCTATCTTCATCATCGCTGTCAAAATCCCCCACTAAGGCCTTTTCCAATGCACCAGACATTAGCATGTGATCGAGTTCTGAAGTAACCGCAGAATCAATCACATCCACTTTTAAGCACTCCTCATCTTCTGTAGGGAATTTCATTGCCTTGAATACGTTGAAGGTCACATCCTGATCTTGGACCCGCATAGTAAGTTCCCCTTTTTGCACATCTATCAAGGTACGGCCAGTAGCCAAGAAAGGCCTCCCCAAGATTATGGGAATCTTCTTATCTTCCTCAAAATCCAGAATAACAAAATCAGCAGGAAAGAAGAGCTTATCCACCTTGACGAGCACATCCTCAACTATGCCCCTTTGGGTAAGTAATGGAACGATCCGCCAATTGTAGCGACATGTACGTGGGTTTTGGATCAGGCAGATCCAGCTTTTTAAAGATCGACAACGGCATCAGATTAATGCTTGCTCCCAAATCACAAAGGCACTTGTCAAAAGTTAGATTGCCAATGGTGCAAGGAATGGTGAAGCTTCCTGGATCTTTCAGTTTTGGTGGTAACTTTTGCTGCAGAACAGCGCTGCATTCTTCCGTGAGAGCAACGGTTTCAAGGTCATCCAGTTTCACCTTCCTTGAAAGAATAGTCTTCATAAACTTTGCATAACTAGGCATTTGTTCCAGAGCCTCAGCGAAAGGTATATTGATGTGAAGTTTCTTGAACACTTCCAGAAACTTCCCGAACTGTCTATCCAGCTTTTGTTGCTGCAATCTCTTAGGAAAAGGTGGTGGAGGATAGAGCTATTTCTCCCCTGTATTAGCCTCAGGAAGAGTGTGTTCAACAGTAGTCTTCTTTGGTTCCGCCACTTTCTCCTTTTGCTTAGATTCTTCATCTCTAACTTCAGCTTCGACTTCTTTTTCCTTTTCAGCATCAGCTACTTTTCCAGACCTTAAGGTAATAGCCTTGACTTGCTCTTTAGCTTCCTTCCTGCCTGGTACTTCCGTGTCACTGGGAAGAGTGCCAGGTTGACGATTGAGCACTGCATTGGCTAATTGACCGATTTGATTTTCCAAGGTCTTGATAGAAACCGCCTGACTCTTGCACAACAGCTTAAGTTCCTCAAAATCAGCACTAGTAGGTGCAGCTGCACTTCCCTGTTGAGGATATGATTGCCTTGTAGCATACTGCTGTGGTTGCTGGAATTCAGGTGGGTTAAACTGTTTACTTACTCCTTGCTGATATGTTGGCTGAATAGCATTCTGATTATTCCCCCAGCTGAAATTTGGATGATTTATGTTGTTAGGATGATAGGTCGCTGGCACAGGCTGCTGTTGTCGCTGATAATTATTCACATATTGAACAGATTCGTTGACAAGAGAACACTGATCCGTAGCATGAGAACCTGCACAAAGCTCACAAACCATAGCTATTTGATTAACTCCATACGTAGCCAAAGAATCAACCTTCATTGATAGCGCTTGGAGCTGGGCTGCAATAGCGGTGGCTGCATCAACTTCCAGAATACATGCGACCTTGCCTGACGTCATCCTCTGAGTTGGGTTTTGATGCTCGTTTGCAGCCATTGTCTCTATAAGATTATACGCCTCAATATAGCTTTTAGCCCATAAGGCTCCTCCCGCTGCTGCATTGAGCATGGGCCGAGATTGGGCCCCCAAACCATTATAAAAACCAGTGATTACCATCCAATCCGGCATTCCATGATGTGGACATTTTCTCAACATTTCCTTGTAGCGTTCCCAAGCCTCGCACATAGATTCTGTAGGTTGCTGCGCAAACTGGATAAAACTTCACCAGAAACTTTTGCGCAAGATCTTGCCACGTAGTGATGGACCCAGCTGGTTCAGAATGTAACCAGTCTTTAGCCTTATCCCTCAGTGAGAATGGGAAAAGCCTCAACTTGATAGCCTCATCAGTCACGCCATTATACTTAAAAGTGCTGCAGATCTCGACAAAATTCCTTATGTGCATGTTGGGGTCTTCAGTTGCCGCTCCTCCAAAAGAAACAGAATTCTGCACCATCTGAATAGTGCCCGGCTTGATTTCAAAGGTCTTAGCTTGAATAGCCGGATGAAGGATGCTTGACTGAATGTCATCAATTTTAGGCCGAGAAAAATCCATAAGAGCTGGATCAGCTTGAACAATACGATCTCCCATGTTAACTGGTTCTTTCTGCTCAGTTCCTGAATCCGAATCCTCAAAATCTAACTTTTCCGGAGTATCAAGAACTTCGTCTTTCTCCTCAGCTGTATCTAAGGTCCTCTTGCGAGCACAAGAACGAGTTTGCATAAACGCTTGCTAAAGTACCTGAAACACACCCGAAAAAAATAATTAACTACTACGTCCTAATCACTGAGTCCTAATGACCAATGATGGTAAGTACATAAACTAAACAAATACGCCGAGTCCCCGGCAGCGGCGCCAAAAACTTGTTAGGGCGAAATCACGCACTAATATTCACGCAAGTATACGCGTTCGCAAGTAATATAGAATACTTTCTAGTTCGTTCCCTCAGAGACTCAGACTAAGTTATTATCTAATTAAACTCACTCACCAATGTATGATTACTTCTCAATGTTAAGATAATAACACTTAAAATTGTTGATTAAATATTAACTATAATTAACTACTTAATTAACCACTTAACTAACACTTCAATTTATCAATAATAAAACACTCATGAGATCACAACTTCATTATTACTTCCTTCTATAGCCATTGTTATTACCTTTAGCATATGACAGTGATGATATTAATCGAATAACACGAAACTGATAAAAGCCAACTTTCATTGTACTAATACCATTCTACCAAACATCCACAATTAAGATAGAAGTTGAATAGTCATCAATTATGTTGAGTTCCTATATGTCTACAGAAATTGACAACACAACGATTTAAGCACAAGTTATTCCTTTTGATTACATAGGGCAAATAAAATTGTTAGAGTTACCCACTAATCATGCATAACGTACATGAACCTATGCTAGCATGGCAAGTTCTAAATCTCGAGATCCACTGTCGCTTCACAAGAGATTAACACCCTATCTTATATGTTCGCGATGCACATAAGACGAATACGCACAACCAATACTAGATATCATGCAATCATCACACACTAAAGTATTAAACAATTAACTAAAGAATTCCATAATAAATCCGTTGCAACCCCATGATCACGATTAACCCATAATAGAACTTATCGCCATCATGGGTTCATATGAAATCATGATAAACAACACAAGAAAATAATAACTAAACTAATTATATTAAAACAGAGTACGTCACAAGAGTAAATAAGTCAAAGCAAGAAAACTAGCA
Source organism: Apium graveolens (assembly GCF_009905375.1). NCBI lineage: Eukaryota > Viridiplantae > Streptophyta > Magnoliopsida > Apiales > Apiaceae > Apium > Apium graveolens. The sequence goes on along the minus strand of NW_027418777.1, from coordinate 21,361 downwards.
TCCAACGTTACAACGAAACAAGAATCACAAGAAAATATGCTTCCTCTTCGCTGCAGTGTGCTAAATCGGTCTTCTTCTTTATCTCCTTTTGCTTCTTGCGCAAAACACAATCTAAAACATAATCTCCTTCATCTTCTCTATGAAAACGTCTCAAATCTACTTATATAATAGTCCCATAAAACTCAGATTACATAGAAGTTGGAAGCCAAACAGAAGTAGAAGTCTAAAATAATTCAGCTTTTCCCCGACCCTGCGCGGCCGCTCAGCATTTCTGCGCGGGCGCGTAAGGCTGCTGCGCGGCCGCTCAGCATTGCTGCGCGGGCGCGCAGGACCCTTCTGGAAAAATTCCAGGTTTGCTCCGTTTCTTCGCCGCAATCTGCCCGTTCTTTTCCTCTCGCAATGGTGAACACATGCCAAGGCTTATTCTTGATGATTCCTCCTCTGAAATGCAACTAATACCCTGAAATGCATAAACACTAGAAAAACGCATCAAATACACAAAATACTTGATTTCAAGACACCAATTTAAGCCATTTTAAGACGTTCTAACTGGTATAAAATGCCACTTATCAATTCCCTATATACAGGGCATATCAAAATACCATTTACTAATACTAGAACCATTGTCTATATACTTCTGAAAAATTTCTCCACTGATCCTTAAAGGTTATTATTACCTTAATCCTTTCCAATTCATACTGTCAAAACTCATACTATCCCTATTAAGGGTGAAATGCCAACCTTTATGCATTCCCCTAGGATTCGTTTTAAGTTACCGATGTTCTATCCTTAATTCCACCTTTAAAAAGGTACAAGCATCCTTCCATGGATAAATAAAGTCATATATCCCTGATAAGGGTATCTTATTCAATCATTTCCACCTTGATAGTCTATACCGAATTTCACAATAGCATCCTTATTCAAGTTAAGGTCAATCCACATGGCCTCCAAAAGATAAAAATGGTTATCCGCTTTTCTTTCCTGATTTGGTAATGATCACATGGATGATCTGGAAGATATTGGTCGTGTTCAACGTGAACTTCTTCTTAATAAATCCTTATTTACTTTTGTTGTTTATCTCAACAGTCATCTCAATGTTGGGATATCTTTCATACCTGGCGTTTCCCTTCCTGGGTATCAAGCCACCGGTCTTACACTTCACATTCTTGAAGGTCACTTCCTTCATCCAATTTTCCTAATTTCTTACTTCCTTGTCTCCTCAGTCTATTCGTGTCTCAATATTTATCCTTCGAACTATCTCAAGGTTTTCTCAAATCCTCCCAACTTACAGGGGATAAAATATATTTATCTCTTATGCCTTCAACCATCAATTTAACTCATGGTGAATCACCCTCATCCTGACGATTACATACTTTTCTATTTCTATTGCTATGAGTCTTTAGGGTTTCCTCATACCCAACTTCCTTATCATTCCTCAAACTCTATTGCCTTTATATTCCTTTCCACTTCAGTTTCTTTTTATTTTCCTTTCTCTTATCATTATTTCATGAACTAACACAACATAAGCACTGATTTCAAATATCCCGTCATTCTGGATTCGTGTCCTCAGAACGAATCTTGATAACTTTTACAACTTAGATTCATAATTCATCATACTCGTCTGCCTTTGTTCTGACTCTAAAGCTTTTACACTATCTCCTTATCTTTGGGAATTACTTTCCCGAAAACAATTGACTGGACTTAAATCAGTTTATTATAATCTCTTGCTCCGTGCCTTCCTTGGTCTTTCACCAGCGGGTGGTCTCTCTCTTAGGAGGGTAAGTGACAAAAACAGTCCTTTTGAGATTCGTCAATCATTTAGAATCTCAAATGATTCCTATATTTCCTTTAGCCAGGCTCTTGCCTCGATTGGGCCAGCTTGTTCCTTGGAACTCTGAGAGCTTAGCGACTTAGAGGTCCTGAAAGAATTTCACACCACATTGTTTCCTCAAGGTGGTGGTTGGGAATAAAATATAAGTTCTGTTTAGACAGGTTCATGAATTTCCGTATAGGAGTACCGTCTCGGGTCTCCTTATCTCGCTCGACTTTTGCTTTCTTAGTCTAAATATTTCTTCCTACTCCCCATAATTGGAGTCATCTTTTAATTTAAAATCTTTATTTTCCACTTTATTATATTCCGGGTTCTTTATATCTTAATTGCAACCTCCCTGATTATCACGTTCCAAGTTTGCGCTTAATCTTTTTCCTTGTGGGGGCATATTACTTGGAAAATTTTGAGAATCTCCGGATATTTGTCTTACTTACTTTGCTTAAGTCTTCCCCTCGTTTAGTCCTTGCACAATTGCAAATTATGAATTCTTAAGTTCGATAAACTTCATGACACTCTCTTAAGTGTTAATAGAGCAATTAACAATGTGATTTATCATAAACAAACTGACCTGAACTGAAATTAACGAATATATACATAACCATTTGTTCGAGGGTACAACAACTGAACATATTAAAGAGAATTACATCATTTGAACTTATCGCTCTTATTCCAAAATTACTACCGTAGATAGTCATCTCATCATTAAAACTAATCATTCATAACTTAGGCTAATCCTCCAAAAGCGGTGCTACATGAAACCCTTGTTTGATTGCTCTGGCTCTACACACTACCATGGATTAAGAGATGCGAGCACGCACGACATCCCTCACCTGCTCCATCACAGAGGTGATGAGGTCTAAGATAGTCGCAAGTAGAGCCAGATCAACCTGACCCTCAAGATGGCCTCTAGCTGTAACACGGGTGGTAGCCTCAATCCTTTCCATGATATACGCTAATCCTGCCGGAAGTATCCCGCCCTCAATCCTTGGTACAGTAAGTCGATCCAACAGATCACTCCTAACATTACGGGCCTCAGACAGGCCACCTAAAGTCATATAATAATAGGCGATAAGAGAAGCCTGAGTGGTAGCATCTAGCAGTCCATGGGGTGCAGGTGGTGCAGACCCAGGAGATCCAAATGGATAACCAAGCACGGTATCAGATGACAATGGTTCAGGGGATAAAGGTGGCATTTCCTCAGTATGTGCTGGGCTCTGTACAGGGGAGGGAACAGGAATTGGTGGAACCTCATGGGTGTCTACAGGAGCCTCTGGAAGAGGGTCTGATACTGGTATAATTGGTGTCGTGAAAGGCCCCACTCCTTCTGCCCTCATTAACCTTTGTGCCCTTGGTAACTCTTCATCCTCTAGTGCCACCCTTGCGGCTATTCTTGCTCTGGTAGTCGCCCTGACTACGGTCATCAGTTCCTCAGCGGTCCTCTCTTCATTCTCATCAGGATCCTCCATGAGATCCTCTTTAGCCACAATCCTTTCCGGAATAACATCCTCAACCGCAACATTCTCTATATGAACCTCATCCGGTCCCTCATTAGGGTACTCCATCGGATTCACAATTTGATCTCCAACTTGTAATAAAACATCCTCATGTTGATGCTCCTGAACCTCAAGGTTCGGTGCTCCGCTGCCGTATACGAGAACGAACTATGTTACTATCACGATACTTATAAGGGTTCCCGTAAGGGTTTTATCTGTCAGTGCTACGTTAGGTAGCCCGACTATGAACTTGGCAAGAGTTCTTATTATCTTAGTGAACTTATTATCTTAACGTCACATCATCTCTGAGGTTTATAACGCTTAGCTCTGATACCATTTCTGTAACACCCCCAGATCCGGGGTCGGGGATCCGGGTCGTCACGTGTTCCATTTCCCTTAATAACATCCAATCTTAATAATTACTCAACTACTCTGCACTGTGACCCCATAATAAACACACACACCACACGTTATAGTCTCAGAGATGAACATCAAAAAAAAATAATCACAAGTCCTTATATTCCACAATTATCTGCCAATACACCTTAAAAGGTTTTCTGACTAAATTTACATTTCTTTGCCATTATTACAATTCATAAATATACATAAATCTGGTACATCAGAAGTTGAAAGCCTAGCCTATTGGTAGTTCCTACCTCAGCTACGGCGGCATCAGTGCTTCTAGAAAACTGCGGAACGTCTCCTAACCTCTTGCGAATCGGGAGCTTGGTCCGGTTCATCTTATCTATCTGATGTTGTGTGATGAAAGAAGAAAGCAAGGGTGAGCAGCAAGCCCACCAAAATAATATGTATAATGATTAACAATATATGAGCCTTCTCATAGTACTCATGAAAGTCTTGGTCAAAAGAAATGAACCAAGTTGATATCTTAATGCGATGAAGTCGCAAAATATTCAGTATATATACATATATACTTTTCAAAATCTTGGAAGTCCTCTTCCATGCATAATATACACAGAGTTCCAGTTTATAACTGTATAAAAATATCGTTGCAAGGTGATCTCATATATCTACCCTTGTCTTAACGTTTTTCTTTGATATGCATAAGATAATCATTAACTAGATATAAGTTGAAAATATGAAGTTACAAGATACCCCAATATACTTATATCTTTTCCAAATATTACTTGAACTACCACCGTTCAAGTTATAATCAGTTCAAAAGTTCATCACATAGATGAGACTACAAGACAAGATTTGAATAGATTCAATCTTTAAAATATCATTATAAACAATGAAGTTACGAGATACTTCATTAAGTCCTGATATATATATATATCCATATATATATATCTCATACATTTCCTGAAAATCTCTGTCATGTAAAGTATGAACAGAGTTATAATATCCAATGAATTTTGGAAAGGAAAAGAATTTTGGCATAAACCAGATATCTTGCTGATCAGGCAAAGATACCAATAAGTAACCTTTTATACTGTAGATGGATGAATTCCTCGCCGGTCATCACCCTGGCCGCATTAGGACCTCGCGCTAGACCGTTACCCGGCCACTCACGCGTTGATGGACTGCCACCCAGCCACTTACACTTTGATAGACCGTACCCCGGCCTGTCGCTTATGCCGACTCAATTAGATGGGCTTACTTCCCGAACATTGGGCAAGTAATCAATTCATTTATCAAAATAGCAACCTTGTTGCGAATATAAAATACACCATAGAGCCGGATCCCTCAGGTTTTGAGCGAGTATTTAAATCCCCTTAAAAGGAAGATCTTAAATATAAAAATGAGTTTTGGGATCCGCTCTAATTTTTAAAAAAATCATTTTGAAGACTCGAAAACACTTTAAAGAGTGTTTGGAGTAAAACTGATTTAATGAAATAAATCAGTCCCGATGTATTAGAAAATATCTGAATATTATTATTTAAATAATATTCCCATAAAGAATAATCTTTATACAAATAATTGAAGTAGAAGTTGTAAGACTTATACTTGAAATGAGTATTAAATAACCAAAGATATACTTATATGAAAGTACTATCTTATTTGAATAATCGAAAATAAGTTTGATTATCAAAATATTATTCTTTAATAAAATAAAGAATATATCTCAGCAAATAATCGGAGTCATAGATCCTCAAATGAATATCCAAATAATATTCATTAAATAATATAAACTGAGTCATAAGCCCTCGAATGAATATTCAAATATTATTCAAATAATAAAATAAAAGGAGTCATAAGTCCTCGAATGAATATTCGTAATAATATTCATTAAATAAAATAAAGTTATCGAATAAACCTTATTCGATTAATAGTTTTAAAAACTATATCAATATATATATATATATATATATAAATATATATTATACTCGGGAGCCTCGCCTCCCGGTTTAGAAAGATGTTCACCTTTTATCCCCTATACTAAGGGTAAACTCAAATACCGCTTATCTCTAGCATATGTATTATGCAACTATAAGCATTTGAACCAACAGATATATAAATCAAGAATATGAAACAGGCATGCATATATACCATATCACATGCTACAATATATCGCAAGAATTTGCTAATAACCAATATGCATTTATCGCAAGATCATGCATATACACATATACATCACAACAACAGTTATACGGGTAGAAAACTTGCCTGAGCGACTTGGGTGATAAAAGGCTCGGGATGAGTCTGGTAACCTATAAACAACAAGTAAGTTGGAATTAAACCAAAGTCACTTGTAAATCTATACTTTAACTAACTTAGACTCTAACGCTTGTTTTGCGCTTACTGATTTGCTTAAGTCACCCGGGTACCCTCGGCTCCACCATTTTTAATAATTTAATCCTTTACGAGTTTTGTAATAACCCCAAAATTTTTCAATTTTTTGTAACCCTTGTGAATAGTGTTTTAGCTGAATGAGAAAACTTTTCGCACCACACTATGTAGGGATTCTGTTATGGATATTCTGGGATTTTATTAGTACTCTATGAAGTATATAAGTGTATGTAAATATCGTCAGAATCCAATTCCGAGCACTTTGGTTTTTCCCGGAAATCCACAAGATACGGAGAGAATTAAGTATAAGGTAACAGGATAAAAAGGATTTAAATTAAAGGATTATGATAGAGGATCATAAAAAGGAATATAATGTATTGAGAAAGGTTAAGGGAACCTAAGTAATAAGATCCCGGGTATGATCCTTCAAACGATAAACGAGAACGAAAGTTAAGCGAACCGTATAACAGATCAGCGGTCATTAGGCAAACGATTAGGAAGTTAATCAAAGGGATTAGTAGGAATGATGTCATCCAACCAATAGAAAGAAGACAAGGAAGGAAGGATGACATCATGAGGATGAGGTAAGCATGACATGGGAAGGAAGGAGGTGTGGTTGAATAAGAACCACACAAATTCAAGGGCAAGGTAGTAATTTGCTAAATCAAATACAAATCAAGCCAACCAAGCTAGCAAAATCATTTCATCAAAAAATCAAAAACAACCAAGGCATTTGTTCTTCATTTTAGCTCTCGGCTTTTTAACATTTTAAAGGCTAGATTTTTCAAAAATCAAGATCCAAGCATCCTAAATTGGTAAGAAAATTCCCTAATCATCTTTATGCTTAGTTATGACTATATCATGAGTTTAAGCCATTAATTCTTTCTCTAACTTCTTCATTTAATCAAGGAAGAAGACAATGAATAGTGTTTTCAAGTTTTTAACTTGAACTTTTTCTTGTTTTTCTTGAAGATCCAAGCTTTCCTAAGGCTTCTCAAAGCTTCTTAAGGCTTCCTAGCTCCACCCACCACTTCAAGGAAGGTATACCATTTCCAAACCCTAGGTTCATATATATTATAAGGTGATTTTGAGTAGTGGGTTGATATTGTATCTTGTTGTTATGATTTAGAGTTGAGATTTGGTATGGTAGTGAAATGGAATGGTAATTGTTGTGGTTTTGATTTAAAGGAACTTAAGAATGATTAAAGTTAGGTTTAAGCATATGTATGAATGATTAAATTGAATTGGTTGGGGTTTTTATGATGTGATAAGGATGGAGGATGGTTGTATGTTGGATTTGAGGTTGATTTGGGTTGATTGTGGATGGTTTAAAAATTGGAAATCGCGTAAACATAGCCGTCGTAACGTCCGATTTTCTTTGGACTGTTTTTGTGCATAGCATGAGGACCCGAGAACCCCCTTCTAGATTGTGACCACTGCCATGTTTAGATAGCTCATGTTACGAGCTTCGTTTTGATATGTAGTTCGTTCGATTCCGATTTACGGTTTAGGAGAAACGACCGTTTCAAGTAACGGCATTTCGCGAATGAAACTTTTTCCCTCGCCTTACTTTGGAATGTAGGTTAAAGACCAAAAAGGGTTAATTAATGTATGAAACATTTATGGTAAGTGTGTTAGGCAGTTGGTAAGTCATTCGCGAAGGAATCGTTTTAAAACTCGTAAAGGTTAAATTATTAAAAATGGTGGAGCTGAGGGTACCCGAGTGACTTAAGCGAATCGGTGAGCGCAAAACTAGCATTAGAGTCTAAGTTAGTTAAAGCATAGATTTACAAGTGATTTTGGCTTAATTCCAACTTACTTGTTGTTTATAGGTTATCAGACTCGTCCCGAGCCTTTCTCACCCCCAAGTCGCTCAGGCAAGTATTCTATCCGTTATACTGTTGTTGTGATGTATATGTGTATATGCATGATCTTGCGATAAATGCATATTTGTTATTAGCAAATTCTTGCGATATATTGTAGCATGTGATATGGTATATATGCATGCCTGTTTCATATTCTTAATTTATATATCTGTTGGTTCAGTTGATAATACCTATGCTAGAGGATAGCGGTAGCTTGCATATACCCTTAGTATAGGGACCCAAAGGTGAAAATATTTTCTAAAACCGGGAGTCGAGGATCCCGAGTAATCTTGTATATATGGATATGGATATATATATATATATATATTTATATATATATATATATGGTTATAGTTTTCCAAACTATTAATCGAATAAGGTTTATTCGATAACTTTAACTTTATTTATTTATTTGAATATTATTTCGAATATTATTCGAGGGCTTATGACTCTTTTATATATTATTATTGAATATTATTTGAATATTTATTCGAGGGCTTATGACTCAGTTTATATTATTTAGTGAATATTATTTGAATATTCATTTGAGGATCTATGACTCCGATTATTTGCTGAAATATATTCTTTATTTTATTAAAGAATAAGGTGTTAATAATCAAACTTATTTGCGATTATTCAAATAAAGATAATACTTTCATATAAGTATATCTTTGGTTATTTAATACTCGTTTCAAGTATAAATTTTAATACTTCTACTTCAATTATTTTTATAAAGACTATTCTTTATGGGAATATTATTTAAATAATAATATTCAGTCATTTTCTAAATATTCTGGGGACTGATTTACTTCATTAAATCAGCTTTACTCCAAACACTCTTTAAAGTGTTTTCGAGTCTTCAAAATGATTTTTAAAAGTCAGAGCGGATCCCAAAACTCTTTTTTTATATTTAAGATCTTCCTTTTAAGGGGATTTAAATACTCGCTCAAAACCTGGGGAATCCGGCTCTGCGGTGTATTTTATATTCGCAACGAGGTTGCAGTTTTGGTAAATGAATTGATTACTTGCCCAACGTTCGGGAAGTAAGCCCATCTAATTGAGTCGGCATAAGCGACAGGCCGGGGTACGGTCTATTATTGTGTAAGTGGCTGGGTGGCAGTCCATCAACGCGTGAGGGGCCGGGGTACGGCCTAGCGCGAGGTCCTAATGCGGCCAGGGTGATGACCGGTGAGGAATTCATCCATCTACAGTAGAAAAGGTTACTTATTGGTATCTTTGCCTGATCAGCGAGATATCGGGTTTATGCCAAAATTCTTTTCCTTTTCCAAAATTCATTGGATGTTCAAACTCTGTTCATACTTTACATAACAGAGGTTCCAGGAAATGTTTAAAGGGGTATATATATGTGGATATATATACCCGGGACTAAATAAAGTATCTCATAACTTTTTCATTCAATAATATTTCAAAGATTGAATCTATTCAAGTCTTAACTTGTGGTCTCATCTATGGGGTGTTTTTCTTAAAACTTATAATACTTCGAACGGTGGCAGTTCAAGTAACTTTATATATGATATAAGTGTGGTGAAGTATTGGTAACTTCATTCCTTATTTTACTTATATCTAGTAAGTAATTATCTTGCATATGATAGAGATGCTATTAAGTATCCATTTAGATACTTATATTATTGTTATCACTATATATATTATCTTGCGAGCTGTAAGGCTCACTCTTGCTTTATTTTTTCATCACACAACAACAGTTAGGAGAGATGGCCAGACTCCAGCAGACCCAGCGCAAGCGCATGGGAAGCGCCCCGCGTCTTCCCGATGATGTTGTGGCTGCTATAGCTGCAGAGGTAGATCCATTGTAGTTTAGACCATCTACTTTTGAGAATCAAATTATGTATAATTATAACTTGTGGCAGATAATGGTAATTAACTGTAAATTATCAAGTAATCGTTTTGGGTTGTAATAATTTTAAATTGTGGATTCAAAGACTTGTACTTATTTCAATTTCATCTCTGAGACTATAACGGGTTGTGGTGTGTGTTAGTGTGGGGTCACAGTATGAGGTTATTTATTATTAATTAAGTGAAGTGATATTGTGGAAAGAAAGACCGTGACAACCCGGATCCCCGACCCCGGATCTGGGGGTGTTACAGAAATGGTATCAGAGCGAAGCGTTATAAACCTCAGAGATGATGCGACGATATAATAACAAACTCACAAAGATAATAAGAACTCTTGCCAAGTTCATGGTCGGACTACTTAAAGTAGTGCTGACAGTTAAAACCCTTACGGGAACCCTTATAAGTATCATGATAGTAACTTAGCTCGTTTAATGTGTAGGCGCCTGAGATGGAGAACCCTGAGATGTACGAGCGTGAGCATGATGAGGCATTGTTAGATGTTGAGGATCAGGAGGAGCCTGTGATGGAGGAGGATGAGGAGGACCCCTCAGAGGAGTCAGAGACAGAGGTTATTGTTATTCCAGATGAGGAGGACCCGGATGAGGTCCCAGTAGCTGAGGAGCGTGTTGGATCTATGGTAGTGTATGCTGGTATCCCTTTACCCACACTTCCGGTGGTCAGAGCCCCTACCCCTCCACCACTATCTTGGATTCCTGATGATGACAGCTCAGAGACCCATACTTCCGAGCCTAGGCAGACCGAGGAGGCACCCTCAGCGGCTCCGGATTCACCACCTCTTGACCCTGCCCAGAGGCAGTCTTCGTTAGCTCATGGATATGTTCAGGATGTTTTGAGGACCCGAGTGGCTGTTGCCGAGGCCCGACTAGATGAGGCCAGGAGGGAGTTGGATGCAGAGAGGGCGGGTAGGCGTACCCGAGCTTATGAGACCAGGGCTTCTATACCCCGATCCTTGAGGAGGGAGCTTACGGGGATAGAGCTCACGTCCCGAGCGAGACTCAGATCTCTCCAGGGGGACAGGCATGGTAGGATCTCCAGGCGGCAGGCTGACTATATCTTCCATCGTGCGATGGAAAGGGTTTGGGAGCTGACCCGCTCCGGTGTGTGATTCAGGATTGATGATGGAATAGTCTAGTTGTCTAGTTAGTCGAGGCCTTAGTAAGAGCCAATTTTCCGGGATAGTTGACTTGTATATAGCATCCCTTTTTCTGACTAGACAGATAGACTCTTGTGTATCACTTTTGGGACAGATGACTGTAGCACTGTTGTACTTTTGACCAGATCAAACTATATATTCTCGCATTATGTATATATTTGTTTCCTTTCGGTTCAGTTCCATAGTGACGGGATCACTGTTTTATCATTATTATTACTGCCCTTCGTATTAGAACTTTCTTAAAATAATAGAAGTGCGATATACGTTCTCCCCATTTTAAGAGTTGTGCAAGGCACAATGTTGTATATGATTGTGACGTAACGTTGAATTTTCCCAATAATTATTTTTATTATTATCAGAATCATGCCGCCAAGAAAGATTGGAACTAGGGCGAACCCTGGGTCTGAGGACCAGGGAAGCCATAATCAGGACAATAGAAACCAAGAACATAGTGAAGAGGAAGATGAGGATTATGTGGAACAGGATGACTCCCTGTATGAAGAAGAAGAGGAAACATATGATGTTGAGGGATTTGAGATAGAGGCTGAAGAAGGAGAAACCGAGGTTGAGCAACCAGTACCAAACCCAGGCATGGATCCCATGGGTCAGTTTATGCAACTCCTAAGACAGAATTTGGAACGTCAACCCAACCCACCCCCTCAAGGAAGTAACAATGCGGTGGCAAACTCTTTCAGGGCTTTTAAGTCCCTTAAGCCCCCTGAGTTCCACGGATCAGCCGACCCAGTTGAGGCAAGGGCATGGTTAAAGGAAATGGAGAAATCTTTTGAGATTTTGAGTATCGATGAGGCACAGAAAACTGTATTTGCTACCTACCTTCTGAAAGGAGAAGCTAACTACTGGTGGGAGGCCAAGAAAAACATGGAGACAGATGCTATAATAACCTGGGAGAGATTTAGTCAGTTGTTTCTAGGGAAGTATTTCCCGAGGTTTATGGAAAACCAGATGGAGCTCAAGTTCTTGGAGCTAAAGCAGAATAACTTGTCTGTAGCAGAGTACGAAGCGAAATTTACTGAGTTATCAAGGTTTGTGCCGGAGTTTGTGAGCACCGAGGAAAAGAAAGCTAGGAGGTTTCAGCAGGGACTGAAACCATGGATTCAGAATAGGGTGGCAATCCTGGAGCTTACGGACTATGCCACTCTGGTGCAAAAGGCAACGATTGTAGAAGTTGGAAGTGAACAGATGCAGAAGGAAAGAGAGGAGAAAGGAATAAAGAGGAAAAGTATGAGCATGGGTGGAGGTTCCGCAGGAAGGAGCTTCCCAACTAGATTTAATCGAGGAGCAGTGTCCCTACCAGGAAGGAACACTGGGTTTAAGCGGCCAATGAGTGTGAGTGTGAGCCAGGGCGGCCAGAAGTCAAGAATGTCCTATTCCAACCAGTCTCGACCCCCATTGCCAGCCTGTAACATATGTGGAAGGAATCACACTGGGGAGTGTAGAGGAAGGCCAGTAACCTGTTTTAAGTGCGGTCGGGAGGGCCACTATTCAAATAAGTGCCCATCATCAACCCCTGCCGTCGTTCCAACCACCAATTGTCATCAGTGTGGACGCTCGGGTCATTGGAAGAAGGAATGCCCAATGAACAAACCAGCAGCTTCGGGAGCAAGCAGGGCTGCTTCTAATAAGCCACCTACTGCGAGGACTTTCAACATGACAGTCCAGGATGCTATGAAAGATTCAGATGTGATAGCAGGTACCCTTTCTCTAAATTCAGTCAGTGCAAATGTTTTATTTGATTCGGGAGCAACTAAATCTTTTATATCAAAGGACTTTGCGCGTAAGTTAAGACTTAAGGCTAAACCCTTGATAGAACCCTTACAAGTAGAAATAGCCAATCATGAAATTATTCCTGTTAACCAGATTCACCCCGCCTGTGAGATAGGCATAGGGGGAGCAATCTTTCAGTGTTGATCTGATTCCTTTTAAATTAGGGGAGTTTGATGTGATTTTGGGAATGGACTGGCTATCTAGCAACGATGCTCAGATAGACTGTAAAGGGAAGAAAGTTAAGTTAAATATCCCCGGGAAGAAAGAAGTTATATTTAGAGGAAAGAAGCAGACGCAGAAATTTTTGACTATGGCTCAGGCCAAAAGGATGCTACGAAAAGGAAGTGAGGCCTACCTAGCCTATGTGGTGGACACGCAGAAGGAGGTGCCCAACTTACAAGATATTCCAGTAGTCAACGAATTTGAAGATGTATTCCCCCAAGACCTTCCGGGATTACCACCCGATAGAGTGATTGAATTCGCTATTGAGTTGGCCCCAGGGACGGCGCCAGTTTCAAAAGCACCTTACCGGTTAGCCCCGTTAGAAATGAAGGAATTAGCTATCCAATTGCAGGAACTCTTGGATAAGGGTATGATAAGACCCAGTGTGTCTCCGTGGGGAGCACCAGTTTTATTTGTTAAGAAGAAAGATGGGAGCATGCGGTTGTGCATAGACTATCGAGAGTTGAATAAGCTAACCATAAAGAACAGGTACCCATTACCTAGAATAGATGATCTGTTCGACCAGCTAAAGGATGCTGTTTATTTTTCCAAGATCGACCTGAGAACTGGATATCACCAACTAAAGATTAAACCCGAAGATATTTCCAAGACAGCGTTCCGTACCAGGTATGGGCATTATGAGTTCTTGGTAATGTCCTTTGGATTAACCAACGCCCCAGCGGCTTTCATGGATTTAATGAATAGAGTATTTAAGAAGTACTTGGACAAGTGTGTGATAGTTTTTATCGATGATATTTTGATCTACTCAAGGACTGAGGCAGAACATGCAGAGCATTTGAGGATAGCTCTAGGAATACTCAGAGAGGAGCAGTTATATGCCAAATTCTCGAAGTGTGAATTCTGGCGGAATGAAGTACAGTTTTTAGGACATGTGATCAATAAAGAAGGAGTATTGGTCGACCCCTCCAAGATATAGGCGGTCTCAAATTGGGAAAGGCCAACCACACCCACAGAGGTAAGGAGTTTCATAGGATTGGCCGGCTACTATCGTAGATTTGTACAGGACTTTGCGAAGATCGCAGCCCCTTTGACACGACTTACTCGTAAGACAGAGAAGTTTGAATGGACGGAGAAATGCGAGAACAGTTTTCAGGAATTAAAGAAAAGGTTGATAACGGCTCCGGTATTGGCATTGCCGGACGGAAAAGGAGATTTTGTGGTATATAGTGACGCGTCGCACAAAGGATTAGGATGTGTGCTTATGCAGCACGGTAAAGTTATCGCGTATGCATCGAGACAACTGAAGGAATACGAGGTTAGATATCGTACTCATGACCTTGAGCTCGCGGCAATAGTATTTGCTTTAAAAATTTGGAGGCACTACTTATATGGAGAGAAGTGCGAGATTTTCACAGACCATAAGAGCCTCAAGTACATATTTACGCAGAAAGAGCTCAACATGCGCCAGAGGAGATGGTTAGAACTAATCAAGGACTATGATTGTGAGATTCTCTATCATCCAGGGAAAGCCAATGTGGTGGCTGATGCCCTTAGTAGAAAGGAAAGACTCAGAATGATAACGACTTCGGAAGAGTTGATAAGGGATTTTGAGAAAATGGAAATAGAAGTAAAGGTAACCGGAACCGGAACTGAAAAGCTTTTTGAGATCTCAATGCAGCCAGAGTTATTGGAAAAGATCAGATTATGCCAGGAGAAAATAATGAATGAAGACAGAGAGTCAATGACTGGAGAGGAGATCCATACTGAGAAAGATGATAAAGGGATAATGAGGTACTCCTACCGAATTTGGGTTCCGAATGTTCAAGAACTTAAAGATGAGATTTTGGATGAAAGCCATAGTTCAAGGTATTCCATTCACCTAGGAAGTACCAAGATGTATAGGGATTTGAAGGAATATTACTGGTGGCCCAACATGAAGAGGGACGTAGCAGAATGGGTAAACAAGTGTTTGACTTGCCAAAGAGTAAAGGCAGAGCACCAGAGACCCAGTGGACTTTTGCGACCCCTGGAGATTCCCGAATGGAAATGGGAACAGAAAGCGATGGATTTTGTTGTAGGCTTGCCAAGGACGAAAGCCAATCACGACGCCATTTGGGTAATTATAGACCGACTGACAAAGTCAGCTCATTTCATTCCTATCAATGAGAGATACACAGTCGATAGACTGGTGGACATTTACCTTAAGGAAATAGTGACGCGACATGGAGTCCCAGCGTCCATTGTCTCAGACCGAGACCCTAGGTTTAACTCCAGATTTTGGAGGAGCTTTCAGGAATGTGCGGGGACCAAGTTAAATATGAGTACCGCGTATCATCCCCAGACAGATGGGCAGAGTGAAAGGACCATCCAGACACTAGAGGATATGTTGAGAGTCTGTGCAATAGACCTTAAAGGAAGTTGGGATGATCACTTGCCGTTGATCGAGTTTTCTTATAACAATAGCTTTCATGCTAGCATCGGAATGCCGCCTTATGAGGCCCTGTACGGAAGAAGGTGTCGATCTCCCTTATACTGGGATGAAGTAGGAGAGCGGAAGATGCTCGGACCCGAAGTGGTCCAAAGGACCAAAGATATAGTGGATCTTATCAGAGGGCGACTTGTAGCAGCCCAAGACAGACAAAAGAAATATGCAGACCTAGCCCAAAAGGACAAGGAATATGAAGTAGGGGACTTAGTACTGTTGAAAGTATCCCCTTGGAAGGGATTAATGAGGTTCGGAAAGAAAGGAAAACTAAGCCCAAGATACATTGGACCTTTTGAGATATTAAGACGGATTGGAAAGTTAGCTTACGAGCTAGCCCTACCCCCTAATTTGCAACAAGTTCATAATGTGTTCCATGTGTCAATGCTAAGGAGGTATCATCGGGATGCCAGGCACATAGTGGAGTACGAGCAGGTGGATATGCAGCCAGATCTAACTTACGTGGAGAAGCCAGTAAGGATTATAGATAAGAAGGAGCAGGTGCTTCGGAACAAGGTGATCAAGCTAGTCAGAGTACTATGGCAGAATCATAATGTGGAAGAATCGACTTGGGAACTAGAGAGCGCAATGCTAGAAAAGTACCCCCATTTGTTTTCTGTTTGATTCCGGGACGGAATCCTTTTAAGGAGGGGAGACTGTAATAACCCCAAAATTTTTCAATTTTTTGTAACCCTTGTGAATAGTGTTTTAGCTGAATGAGAAAACTTTTCGCGCCACACTATGTAGGGATTCTGTTATGGATATTCTGGGATTTTATTAGTACTCTATGAAGTATATAAGTGTATGTAAATATCGTCAGAATCCAATTCCGAGCACTTTGGTTTTTCCCGGAAATCCACAAGATACGGAGAGAATTAAGTATAAGGTAACAGGATAAAAAGGATTTAAATTAAAGGATTATGATAGAGGATCATAAAAAGGAATATAATGTATTGAGAAAGGTTAAGGGAACCTAAGTAATAAGATCCCGGGTATGATCCTTCAAACGATAAACGAGAACGAAAGTTAAGCGAACCGTATAACAGATCAGCGGTCATTAGGCAAACGATTAGGAAGTTAATCAAAGGGATTAGTAGGAATGATGTCATCCAACCAATAGAAAGAAGACAAGGAAGGAAGGATGACATCATGAGGATGAGGTAAGCATGACATGGGAAGGAAGGAGGTGTGGTTGAATAAGAACCACACAAATTCAAGGGCAAGGTAGTAATTTGCTAAATCAAATACAAATCAAGCCAACCAAGCTAGCAAAATCATTTCATCAAAAAATCAAAAACAACCAAGGCATTTGTTCTTCATTTTAGCTCTCGGCTTTTTAACATTTTAAAGGCTAGATTTTTCAAAAATCAAGATCCAAGCATCCTAAATTGGTAAGAAAATTCCCTAATCATCTTTATGCTTAGTTATGACTATATCATGAGTTTAAGCCATTAATTCTTTCTCTAACTTCTTCATTTAATCAAGGAAGAAGACAATGAATAGTGTTTTCAAGTTTTTAACTTGAACTTTTTCTTGTTTTTCTTGAAGATCCAAGCTTTCCTAAGGCTTCTCAAAGCTTCTTAAGGCTTCCTAGCTCCACCCACCACTTCAAGGAAGGTATACCATTTCCAAACCCTAGGTTCATATATATTATAAGGTGATTTTGAGTAGTGGGTTGATATTGTATCTTGTTGTTATGATTTAGAGTTGAGATTTGGTATGGTAGTGAAATGGAATGGTAATTGTTGTGGTTTTGATTTAAAGGAACTTAAGAATGATTAAAGTTAGGTTTAAGCATATGTATGAATGATTAATTGAATTGGTTTGGGTTGTTATGATGTGATAAGGATGGAGGATGGTTGTATGTTGGATTTGAGGTTGATTTGGGTTGATTGTGGATGGTTTAAAAATTGGAAATCGCGTAAACATAGCCGTCGTAACGTCCGATTTTCTTTGGACTGTTTTTGTGCATAGCATTAGGACCCGAGAACCCCTGCTAGATTGTGACCACTGCCATGTTTAGATAGCTCATGTTACGAGCTTCGTTTTGATATGTAGTTCGTTCGATTCCGATTTACTGTTTTAGGAGAAACGACCGTTTCAAGTAACGGCGTTTCGCGAACGAAACTTTTTCCCTCGCCTTACTTTGGAATGTAGGTTAAAGACCAAAAAGGGTTAATTAATGTATGAAACATTTATGGTAAGTGTGTTAGGCAGTTGGTAAGTCATTCGCGAAGGAATCGTTTTAAAACTCGTAAAGGTTAATTATTAAAAATGGTGGAGCCGAGGGTACCCGAGTGACTTAAGCGAATCGGTGAGCGCAAAACTAGCATTAGAGTCTAAGTTAGTTAAAGCATAGATTACAAGTGATTTTGGCTTAATTCCAACTTGTTGTTTATAGGTTATCAGACTCATCCCGAGCCTTCTCACCCCCAAGTCGCTCAGGCAAGTATTCTATCCGTTATACTGTTGTGTGATGTATATGTGTATATGCATGATCTTTGCGATAAATGCATATTTGTTATTAGCAAATTCTTGCGATATATTGTAGCATGTGATATGGTATATATGCATGCCTGTTTCATATTCTTAATTTATATATCTGTTGGTTCAGTTGATAATACCTATGCTAGAGGATAGCGGTAGCTTGCATATACCCTTAGTATAGGGACCCAAAGGTGAAAATATTTTCTAAAACCGGGAGTCGAGGATCCCGAGTAATCTTGTATATATGGATATGGATATATTATATATATATTTATATATAGATATATATATGGTTATAGTTTCCAAACTATAATCGAATAAGGTTTATTCGATAACTTTAACTTTATTATATTTATTTGAATATTATTTCGAATATTATTCGAGGGCTTATGACTCTTTTATATACTATTATGAATATTATTTGAATATTTATTCGAGGGCTTATTTTATTGATATTATTGAATATTCATTTGAGATCTATGACTCCGATTATTTGCTGAAGATATTCTTATTTTATAAAGAATAAGGTGTTAATAATCAAACTTATTTGCGATTATTCAAATAAAGATAATACTTTCATATAAAGTATATCTTTGGTTATTTAATACTCGGTTTCACGTATAAATTTTAATACTTCTACTTCAATTATTTTTATAAAGACTCTTCTTTATGGGAATATATTTAAATAATAATATTCAGTCATTTTCTAAATATTCTGGGGACTGATTACCTTCATTAAATCAGCTTTACTCCAAACACTCTTTAAAGTGTTTTCGAGTCTTCAATGATTTTTTAAAAGTCAGAGCGGATCCCAAAACTCTTTTTTTATATTTAAGATCTTCCTTTTAAGGGGTTTAAATACTCGCTCAAACCTGGGGAATCCGGCTCTGCGGTGTATTTTATATTCGCAACGAGGTTGCAGTTTTGGTAAATGAATTGATTACTTGCCCAACGTTCGGGAAGTAAGCCCATCATTGAGTCGGCATAAGCGACAGGCCGGGGTACGGTCTATTATTGTGTAAGTGGCTGGGTGGCAGTCCATCAACGCGTGAGGGCCGGGGTACGGTCTAGCGCGAGGTCCTAATGCGGCCAGGGTGATGACCGGTGAGGAATTCATCCATCTAGTAGAAAAGGTTACTTATTGGTATCTTTGCCTGATCAGCAAGATATGGTTTATGCCAAAATTCTTTTCCTTTCCAAAATTCATTGGATGTTTCAAACTCTGTTCATACTTACATAACAGAGGTTCCAGGAAATGTTTGGGATATATATATGTGGATTATATATATCGGGACTAAATAAAGTATCTCATAACTTTTTCATTCAATAATATTTCAAAGATTGAATCTATTCAAGTCTTAACTTGTGGTCTCATCTATGGGATGTTTTTCTTAAAACTTATAATACTTTGAACGGTGGCAGTTCAAGTACTTTATATGATATAAGTGTGGTGAAGTATTGGTAACTTCATTCCTTGTTTTTACTTATATCTAGTAAGTAATTATCTTGCATATGATAGAGATGCTATTAAGTATCCATTTAGATACTTATATTATTGTTATCACTATATATTATCTTGCGAGCTGTAAGGCTCACTCTTGCTTTATTTCTTCATCACACAACAACAGTTAGGAGAGATGGCCAGACTCCAGCAGACCCAGCGCAAGCGCGTGGGAAGCGTCCCGCGTCTTCCCGATGATGTTGTAGCTGCTATAGCTGCAGAGGTAGATCCATTGTAGTTAGACCATCTACTTTTGAGAATCAAATTATGTATAATTATAACTTGTGGCAGATAATGGCAATTAACTGTAAATTATCAAGTAATCATTTTGGGTTGTAATAATTTTAAATTGTGGATTCAAAGACTTGTACTTATTTCAATTTCATCTCTGAGACTATAACGGGTTGTGGTGTGTGTTAGTGTGGGGTCACAGTATGAGGTTATTTATTATTAATTAAGTGAAGTGATATTGTGGAAAGAAAGACCGTGACAACCCGGATCCCCGACCCCGGATCTGGGGGTGTTACAACAATGGTTCTAGGGAGGACGGTGGAGTATAGTGCAAAGGCTATCAGGACTGCGATTGAGCAGCCCGCGAGGAAGCCCGGGCATGACACCTGGAACGATAAGACTCTAGAGGACTTTGATCTGGATCTTATTGTTGTACTCTGTGCCAGCCCGATACTCAATGAAAGATCAAGAGAGGCACGATCGGGTATTCTACATTCCGGCTTCCAGAATAAACAAGTTTTCCCGTGCATGGAACGCTTTTATATGTGCTAACATCATGCCATCTTCACATGTGCATGAGATTACTGTGGAGCAAGCACGGCTGTTATGGGCATTCTTTAGGGCGATTATATAGATTTGGGGATGGTGATTATCAGAGAATTCTGAAGTTTTTGAGGGGGAGTACTACGGGGCTATTCCGTATGCGTCCGTGGTGACGAAGCTGTACGTTGGTAGTTGGTGTTCATTGGCCCGCACACGAGCAGTTGTAGATCTCGAGTGCTTCTATTGAAAGCACTACTTTGGCTACGATGCAGGAATGATATGGAGGCAAGCCGATCTGAAGGGGATTGGTTATACTTTTGACCACCTACCTGGTGGAAGGCCAGCTACTGGGGCCACTCAGGCGAGCAGAACTGCATGGAGATCTCAGCTAGGAGATGAGGCAGGGCCATCACAGCAGGCACATAAGGAGGAGGAAGGAGCTGATATGGGAGCTGGCATGAGCATGATACAGTACAGGTGTTTGGCGGGGAGGATGGATATGATGCACGACATCCATAGTAGGTTCGCATGTGATCTCACCCAGCATTTGGGACAGCTTTTAGAGCCACAGTGTTGATATCCAGTGGCCAGTTTTGGTGAGGATTCCTTGTATGCACCTCTGGACCACCTGACATCCACCCGTTAAGGGTGAGAATCCTGATTCTGATTAGGTATGCCTAAATTCCTTTCTATTACCTTCACTGAGGACAGTGAATATTGTAAGTTTGGGGGTAGTAGTTGAAGGAATATGTTTTTTGTGTGAGTCTCATATAGTTGCATATTCATGATAATTTTTAGTTCATATAGTTGCATATTTTGCCATATAGTTTTTTTTGATAGTTTCATGTTATTTTATTCATATAGTTTTCATGCATTTGCATTATAACATGATCCCTTAGATAATTTTTCTAGTTGACTTGTGATATTGATGCTAGTGTAGTGATGTTGTTTAGAGATGTTAAGTCATATTAAGTTGATTTGCATGCTAGAGACACTTGTATTTCACTAAGTCTTATAGGTTGCTTAAGTGCTAGATCATAGTCATGGTTTATTTGTTTGTCGCGGTATAATTGGTTTTTTAAATTACATGGATTTTTAGAAATTGGAGAAAATTGGATTTCATTGCTAATTGTTGTGGCTAGGTGCCAAATGGCTAG
>NW_027418776.1:0-67574 GCF_009905375.1 Apium graveolens | reverse complement strand
GTTGGAAGCTTTGCTTCATCAAGCATTGTACGTTGTTAGGGCGAAAACACGCGCTAATATTCACGCAAGTATACGCGTTCGCAAGTAATATAGAATACTTTCTAGTTCGTTCCCACAGAGACTCAGACTAATTATTGTCTAATTAAACTCACGCACCAATGTATGATTACTTCTCAATGTTAAGACACTAACACTTAGAATTGTTGACTAAATATTAACTACAAATAATTACTTAATTAATCACTTCAAATTAACAATATTGAAACACTCATGAGATCACAACTTCATTACTACTTCCTTCAATAGTTATTGTTATTACCTTTAGCATGTGACAGTGATGATATTAATCGAATAACACGAAACTGATAAAAGCCAACTTTCATTGTACTAATACCATTCTACCAAGCATCCACAATTAAGATAGAAATTGAATAGTCATTAATTATGCCGAGTTCCTATATGTCTACAAAAATTGACAACACAACGATTTAAGCACAAAGTATTCCTTTTGATTACACAGGGCGAATAAAACTGTTAGAGTTACCCACTAATCATGCACATCATACATGAACCTATGCTAGCATGGCAAGTTCTAAATCTCAAGATCCACCGTCGCTTCACAAGAGATTAACACCCTATCTTATATGTTCGTGACGCACATAAGACGAATACGCACAACCAATACTAGATATCATACAATCATCACACACTAAAGTATTATTCCATAGTAAATCCGTTGCGACCCCATGATCACGATTAGCCCATAATAGCACTTATCGTCATCATGGGTTCATATGAAATCATGATAAACAAACACAAGAAAATAATAACTAAACTAATTATATTAAATCAGAGTACGTCACAAGAGTAAATAGGTTCAAGGTAAGAAAACTAGCATCCAACGTTACAACAAAACAAGAATCACAAGAAAATATGCTTCCTCTTCGTTGTTGTGTGCTAAAACGGTCTTCTTCCTTATCTCCTTCGCTCCTTGCTTAATACCACGATCCTCTCTCGTGAAAATGTCTCCAAATCTACTTATATAATAGTCCCATAAAACTCAGATTACATAGAAGTGGAAGCCAAACAAAGTAGAAGTCCTAAAATAAATTATCTTTTTTCCCGACCCTGCGCGGCCGCTCAGCATAGCTGAGCGGGCGCTTAGCTTCCTGCGCGGCCGCTCAGCATTGCTGAGCGGGCGCTCAGGACCCTACTGGAAAATTCCTGAGTTTGCTCCATTTCTTCGCCGTAATCTGCCCCTTCCTTTCCTCTCTCAATGGTGAACACATGCCAAGGCTTATTCTTGATGATTACTCCTCCGAAATGCAACTAATACCCTGAAATGCATAAACACTAGAAAAACGCATCAAATACACAAAATACTTGATTTCAAGGCACCAATTTAAGCCATTTTATGATATTCTAAGTGGTTTAAAATGCCACTTATCACACCCCTAAACTTAAATCGATGCTTGTCCTCAAGCGTCACAGACCCAAAAACAAATAAAACATGCATGAATGCAATCTATATGAAAATGCAGCGATCCCCCTTACTACGAACAAACCAACCAAATTGCAACATCTCAACAAATGCAGTTAGGCGACTAAAGATCAATAAACTCATGCAAACGAACATACAGCCAGAAACGTGGTGTGTGCAGATGCTTAACAGATATGCTTCGGAACTAGACCAATTATTATGACTCAATTATGATCAAGGCAATCACATGATTATACAAAGAATAAAAATTATAGGCACAAAGCGACATATAACACTACAAGAATTTTGGAGCTTATTATGGAATCATGCTTTTTATTTACGACAACAATGCTTATTTGACCGTGCAATAAGTGAGGTCCACAAAAGACTTATATAATGGTATCCATGTAACGAGTGTTAGGTTAGCGGATCCCAAACTCTAAAAGCCTTAGGTCACTAGGCACAAAGTCCCCTAAGAACTTAATAACTCGAATACCAAAGAGCCCACTCGTGATCAATTATGCATAAACACCAAAACAATTTCTTTTCTTCTTTTTTTTTTCTTTTTTTTCCTTTTTTTTTCTTTTTTTTTTTAAATTTCTGAGCAAGTGCGTTTCGCTCCATCTTGCTCAACCCTAGACTACTCGCATAACATGCGAGCCGGCTACTAGCCATTTGACGCCTATCCACAACTAGCAACAAATTCCATTTTACTCCATTTTTTTTTCTTTTTCATGCCTTTATCACTAAGAACCTATTATCGAATTCTAAGCATAATAAATAGATTAACCTCGAAAATAATCAGATCATAACAACAATCTAGCCCTTAAGCATTCTCTAAGACTTAGTGAAATTACAAGTGCTTCTAGCATGCATATCAACCTACACGACTCAATATCACTTTAATGTTATCACTACACTCGCATCAATATCACAATTCAGTCGATAAATCATCGCAAAAGGGATCATGGTATATGCATGAGCTACATGACATGATAAACAAATAAAGCTATAAAATAAAAAAAACTATATGGCAAAAATTATGAAACTATATGAACTAAACTATCATGAATATGCAGCTATATGACACACACAAAATATTCCTTAACTACCACCCCCAAACTTAAAATCTTCACTGTCCCCAGTGAAGGTAGTAGAAAGGAACTCAGGGTATACCTACTCGGAGTCATCATCATCATCACCCTCAGTGGGTGGAGTATCAGGCGGCGGGTATGCAGAGTCCTCACCAAAAACTGGCCACTGGATATCAGCTCCAAGGCCCCGAAAAGCAGTCCCTAACGTAAGGGTGAGCTCCTGAGCAAACCTGCTCTGCGTCTCGTATATGGCATCCATCCACCGTGAAAGCCTCCTATACTGGGTATCAGCCATCCCAGCACCCTCCTGAGCTCTCGAAGAACCAGCCTCATCACGCCTAGGCCTAGCCATAGTAGCACATCTTGCTGGACGCCCTCCTGGAAGACGATAACCTAGCCCATGCTCATCGGGCTCACCACCGGTCCACTCCTGCATCCCATTCAGAGTCCCAGAATCAATTGGAGCGGCCGACAACTGCAACTGCTCATGAGCCGGCCAGTTCACTCCCACTGCTCGGCAAAGCTTTGTAACCGTGGATGCATAAGGGATGTTCATATGCTTAGCTCCCCTAAAAAAACTTCAGAATTCCTTGGTAGATAAACTCACCAAGGTCCACATAGTACTCCTCATTAAGAATTCCCCACAACAACTGTGCTCTCTCAACTATGACCTCGTGTGCATGCGAAAAAGGTAAAATATTAGCACAAATAAATGCATTCCATGCACGGGCATACCTGTTCATAGCGATCACCGGGGTTGTGACGATACTCATTAGTGCCGGTCTTGAAGGTCCAAACTGTGCCCGGCCTACAGAGAGTAGGACAAATCAAATCCAAGTCAAAATCCTCAGCAGTCTTCTCATTCCAGTTCTCCTCCTCGGGCTTCCTCTCTCGCTGCCCAATCACACGGCGAATCACCGCTGGGTGATAATCAACCGTCAGCCCTCGGACCACAGAAAACCCATTCTTTTCGGCCTTCGCGTTCGCATAGAACTCGCGAACCACGCTCATCGGCACTGCTACGGGCGACTCACAAAAAGCTATCCACCCCTTCTCTGCAATCATGGGTAGCAACTCACCATCCCTCCCCGATGGTAAAAACCCTCTCTCCTTCAGAATCGGCTTCCCCAAAAGCCTAGTGTACTCCTCCTCCACAGCTCTGTCATTCAACCGAGGCCTTGCAGCAGTACCCCTCGATGAATCAGCAGTAGGGACTGTGCTGCTGCTATCAATAGTTCGTGCTCTCTTGGGTGCCATTGAATCTTGAATAAAAGTGTTTAAGAACTGAGTTTTTGTGTTTGGGAGAAAGTTTAAGTGTAGAAAGTTTGTGTGAGATATGTAGGATAGGTGTATGTATATATAGGGTGTGGATTAGGTTAAATTAGATTAGGAGTGGGGTTGAGGGATAAAATCATGGGGTAATAGGAAAAGAATTCGTGGGTTTATGGGCTGTGATGGGTTTTTTTAATTTTCTGATTTTTTTGTATTTTATGAACTGTAAAAAAAATTCTGGCAGCCGACCCCTAAGCGGTCGCTCAGCAGAGCTGAGCGGGCGCTCAGGGGGTCACTGGAAAAAAAAAAATTTTAGTCCCGATTTTCTGATTTTTTTGTGTTTTTTGTAACACCCCCAAATCCGGGGTCGGGGATCCGGGTTGTCACGAGTTCCATTTCCCTTAATAACACCCAATCTTAATAATTAATCAACTACTCTGTACTGTGACCCCACAATAAACACACACACCACACGTTATAGTCTCAGAGATGAACATCTAAAAATAATCACAAGTCATTTTATTCCACAATTATTTTCCAATACACCTTAAAAGGTTTTCTGAATAAATTTACATTTTCTTTGCCATTATTACAATTCATAATATACATAAGTCTGGTACATTATTAGTTGAAAACTTAGCCTATTGGTAATTTCTACCTCAGCTACAGCGGCCTCAACGCTTCCAGAAAGCTGCGGAACGTTTCCTATCCGCTTGCGAATTGGGAGCTTGGTCCTGTTCATCTTATCTATCTGATGTTGTGTGATGAAAGAAGAAGCAAGGGTGAGCAGCAAGCCCACCAAAATAATATGTATAATAATTTACAATATATGAGCCTTCTCATAGTACTCATAAAAGTCTTGGTCAAAAGAAATGAACCAAGTTTGATATCTTAATGCGATGGAGTCGCAAAATATTCAGTATATATACATATATACTTTTCAAAATATTGGAAGTCCTCTTCCATGCATAATATACACAGAGTTCCAGTGTATAACTGTATAAAAATATCGTTGCAAGGTGATCTCATATATCTAACCTTGTCTCAACGTTTTTCTAAAAATCTTTGTCATGCATAAGATAATCATTTACTAGATATAAGTTTAAAAGATGAAGTTACAAGATACTCCAATATACTTATATCTTTTCCATATACTACTTGAACTACCATCGTTCAAGTTATAATTAGTTTCAAAAGTTCATCACACTGATGAGACTACAAGATAAGACTTGAATAGATTCAATCTTTGAAATATTTTAAAGGAAATGAAGTTATGATATACTTCATTAAGCCCCGATATGTATATACACCTATATATATACATACGTTTCCTGAAAACCTCTGTCATGTAAAGTATGAACAGAATTACAATATCCAATAAATTTGGAAAGGAAAGAATTTTGGCATAAACCTGATATCTTGCTGATCAGGCAAAGATACCAATAAGTAACCTTTTCTACTAGTAGATGGACGAATTCCCCACTGGTCATCACCCTGGTCGCAATAGGACCTTATGTTGGACTGCCACTCAGCCACTTATGCATTTGATGGACTCCCACTGAGCCACTTACACTATCATGGACGCCCACTGAGCCCATGTTGCTTATGCCGACTCAAATAGATGGACTTACTTCCCGAATGTTGGGTAAGTAATCAATTCATTTACCAAAACTGCAACCTTGTTGCGAATATAAAATACAACACAGAGCTGGATCCCTCAGGTTTTGAGCGAGTATTTAAATCCCCTTAAAAAGGAAGATCTTAAATATAAAAATGAGTTTTGGGATCCGCTCTAACTTTTAAAAATCATTTTGAAGACTCGAAAACACTTTAAAGAGTGTTTGGAGTAATGGTGATTTAATGAAGTAAATCAGTCCCAATATTTTTAGAAAATGTCTGAATATTATTATTTAAATAATATTCCCATAAAGAATAATCTTTATACAAATAATTGAAGTAGAAGTTGTAAGACTTATACTTGAAATGAGTATTAAATAACCAAAGATATACTTATACGAAAGTACTATCTTTATTTGAATAATCGAAAATAAGTTTGATTATCGAAACATTATTCTTTAATAAAATAAAGAATATTATTAAATAATAAGCGGAGTCATAATACCTCGAATGAATATTATAAATAATATTCATTAAATACAATAAAGGAGTCAATACATCCTCAAATGACTATCCAATTAATAATCATTAAATAATATAAACTGAGTCATAAGCCCTCTAATGAATATTCGAAATAATATTCAATAATAAAATAAAGTTAAAGTTATCGAATAAACCTTATTCGATTAATAGTTTTGAAAACTATAACCATATATATATAAAAATATATATTATACTGGGGAACATCGACTCCCGGTTTAGAAATATGTTCACCTTTTGATCCCCTATACTAAGGGTAAATTCAAATACCGTTTATCTCTAGCATAGGTATTATGCAACTGTAAGCATTTTAACCAACAGATATATAATCCAAGAATATGAAACAGGCATGCATATATACCATATCACATGCTACAATATATCGCAAGAATTTGCTAATAACAAATATGCATTTATCGCAAGATCATGCATATACACATATACATCACAACAACAGTATAACGGGTAGAAAATTTGCCTGAGCGACTGGGGGTGATAAAAGGCTCGGGACGAGTCTGGTAACCTATAAACAACAAGTAAGTTGGAATTAAACCAAAGTCACTTGTAAATCTATACTTTAACCAACTTAGACTCTAACGCTCGTTTTGCGCTTACTGATTCTCTTAAGTCACTCGAGTACCCTCGGCTCCACCATTTTTAGTAATTTAACCTTTACGAGTTTTAAGGCGATTTCTTCGCGAGTGTCTTACCAACTGCCTATTACACTTTACATAAATGTTTCATACTCCAATTAGTCATTTAAGGTCTTTAACCTATGTTTCAAAGTAAGGCGAGGGGTAATGTTTCGTTCGCGAAACGTCGTTACTTAAAACGGCCGTTTCTCCTAAACCGTACATCGGAATCAAACGAAACACATATCAAAACGAAGCTCGTAACATGAACTATCTAAACATGGCAATGGTAAAAACCTAGCAGGGAGTTCTCGGGTCCTAAGGTTATGAACAAAAGCAGTCTAAAGTAAATCGGATATTACGACGGCTATGTTTACGCGATTTCCAAATTTTTTACCATTCTAAATCATATCAATCCAACTACCAATCAACAACAACTCAAGATACACATCAATGCTACTGATTTCAGTCATAATAATCTCAAGGATCTCAATCCAATCATATATTATAACATCTCCAAATTCAACTAAACTACTTAACAATTAAGCTCGAATCATGCTTATCATTCAAATTACTACTCATCCATCCAAACCATCTCCAAACTTCAACATTCAAACTTATTACTAAAGGGTGTGAAGATTTATACCTTTCTTGGAGGGTGAAAAGTTACTAGGAAGCCTTATGGATCCTCCTACAAGCTTGATCTTTCCAAAGAAATCAAGAACACAAAGTTAGGCTTTGAAGTTTCTAAAAGTCCGATTTAAAGAACTGTAAAAATTAGGGTCTTACCATGCTTAGTTGGATGAGACTTGTGAACAAGAGTTGTAGGCCATCTCAATACCTTTCCAACGAGCTATAGAAAACAACATTTGAGTGAGAAATGAAGGAGATACAGCAGTTTTAATGTGCTGGTTCTGTTTTGGCCGAGAGCAATGAAAATGGGGGAGAAAAAAGCTTGCTTGTGTTGACTTATTTTGTGGTGTAAATGGAATGGTAGGTGGATATTTGTTTGGCTAACTCTTGGTTAGTTAGTGGAAAGTGATGTAAGCAAGCCTATGTCACCACTTGCATCACTCTTGCCACTTGTCCTCTTCTTATGGTGGAAGCTTTTCATTAAGCTTAATCCTTGTTAATTAGGTGCTTTAATATTTGTATTATCCTTGCTAATCCCCTAGCTACTTGCCCAAGCTTGATCCTTAGTCGTTTAATTGCTTTATGACTAGTTTATTATTCATTCTCGTTGATCGTTTGAGGGATCATATCCGGGATCTTATTACTTGGGTTCCCCTAAACCTTTCTCAATATTTTATATTCCTTTTATGATCCTCTCTTATAACCCTTGAATTTAAATCCTTTTAATCATGTTACCTTATACTCAATTCTTTCGGTATCTGGTGGATTTTCGGGAAAAATCAAAGTGTCCGGATCCGAATTTTAATGACCTTTACATACACTCATTTAATTAATGGAATACTAATACGATCTTAGAATTTCCATAACAATACTCCTATATAACGTGGTCTGATAATTTTCCTTAATCAGCATTGTCAGCAAAAGTTACTATTCATCCGTGTTTTAAAAATTCCAAAAATTGGGGTTATTACAGTCTCCCCTCCTTAAAAGGATTCCGTCCCGAAATCAGATAGAAAACCGTTGGGGATACTTTTCTAGCATTGCACTTTCTAACTCCCAAGTCAATTTTTCCCACATGGTGGTTCTACCACCAAACTTGGTCTAGTTTGATAACCCTACTCCTAAGCACTTAATCCCTTTCCAATTATAACCCTTCCCGGTTGCTCCATATAGGTTACGCCTGGTTGCATGTCTATGCGCTCATATGCCCTTATTTGTCTGGCATCCGGATTACACTTCCTTAACATTGATATGTGAAACACGTTATGAACTTGCTACAGGTTCGGGGATAGGGCTAGCTCATATGCTAACTTCCCAATACGTCCTAATATCTCCAAGGGTCCAACAAATCGTGGACTTAGCTTTTCTTTCTTTCCGAACCTCATCAATCCTTTCCAAGGCTTTCCAAGGGGATATCTTTCACAACACTAGGTCCCCTACTTCATACTCCTTGTCCTTTCATTATCAAATCAGCATACTTTTTATGTCCATCTTGGGCTACTACCAGTCGTCTTCTGATTAGATCTATTATATCCTTGGTCCTTTGGACCACTGCTGGTCCGAGCATCTTGCGCTCTACAACTTCATCCTAACATAAGGGAGATCGACATTGTCTTCCCTCAAGGATCTCATAAGGCGACATCTCGATAATGACATATGATCTATTGTCGTAAGAAAACTCAATCCGTGTTAAGTGATCATTCCAATTTCTTTCAAGTCTATTGCACAGAATTTCATCATAGCTTCTAGCACTATAGATTTTGCTTCTCAATACCCATTCTTTTCCAGTTCGTAATCGTTACTATCTTCCGTACATGATACTATTCTAGATATACCTTTACTCGCTAGAGTTTTATAACCTCTTAATAATCGCATCAACCTTAGTATCACGGACGCGTTAGAATCGAAATACCATCTTACTTGGTACCACTTCATCTCTAGCTGCCTCCATCTTTGAAAGCTTGGTCCTTCGTATAAAAGTAAAAGAATTTATTGAGAGATCACTATGATCATGAACACTTGTTCTATTACATAGTTAGTACAGAAGGTGGCCAGCCTTTAGTACTTGACAAGCAATTAAACAATAGATGGTATCCTACTCAGCTTCTATCACACAGATAGATAGTCATTCGGCAATACCTCCCCTTCTGGAAGGGTTGTTCTTCTCAGTTTATATGAAATGAAAAGAAGAGAAAAGAACGAACTGAAGAGAATTGTATATTCGTAAAAAAAAATTTTATTGCCATAAAATATCTACCTTGGAATCTACCTCTGAACTATAGAGGTTTGTCATAGGAGAACAAAACATATATATATTTATATCAACATCAAGTATTATAGCATCGTATTTCACATGCCTAAATATTTTTGCTATTCCGTCCATCATTCTATGGACCCATGCTCTTCCTCGAGCTTATACACAATCACCTTTGAAACTCCCTCGACATCGAAAATCGAATCTGGGATCTCATTCTAGACATCATCGTTACTAGAATTCTATGCTTGCACCGCAATCTTCTTCGTATAGTAATACGACTCTCTATTCCTAAGAAGGAATAAATATTCAATAGGTAAATAATCGACCTAGTTTTTCTATCAAAGATAACTTATACGTCAACATGACAAGATTAGTGGTACTCAATCTCAACATCCATTCCAATACAACTCTCACGGTTGTAATCAGCTCATTACTCGCAGAATCATTGCTGCATTACTATGGTCCACCACTGACCTACTGTCGTCATTCACTTTCCATAAAATCTTAATATCTAACCATACGGAGTCCATACATGTAGTATAGAATTCTTCTAAGGAGTTAACATAATCACCATTCATAATTCATGAAGAACACTCCTGATCCTGACATACATACATGACATGAAGCATATAAAATTGCAGAAGAGTTTCAATCAAAGCACCGATAGCAGGTTAATACCATTCTTAATCATATGCCTTCAATAGAAGACTTAACTCAAAGGTTTGTTTGGTCCTTTTTGAAATATGGTCCTGGCTTATTCTCAAGATAGGACCTTCTAAGATAGATAGCCCGCTAATGGCGATTACACGAATTAAACCTTTACCCAACTACTATTACGGTTGAATATTGCACAGTCATCAGAAGGAATGTCAATCTTCCAAACCATAATACAACCTTCACAGCTTTAACCATCATCACTGTATTCCTTTGGCACAAGCGCCTATAATTATCCTCTTACCTTTAAAGTGTCGGCCAGCTCTTTGGCCTTTCCTGATAGTAAAATTTCCTTACAGTCAATGTCATTTTAACCACCTCCAAATAAATTTTCTACCTTATTTCAATCACTGATTTTGTGAAGATGTTTTCCTTAAAATCTGATGAGTAAAAAAAAATATCACCATTTTTCCATAAGTTATTGCCTCAGTCTTTAGAGGTTAATCACTGTCACGACGGACTCTCAATCATACTTAGAACATCTTTTATCCTAGGCCCTAATTACCCTGAACAATTTCGACCTTTACTGGTTCGATCCATACTTTCTCGTGGTTTAACACGTGCCCCACTTGGCATCATTATAATTACGTCATATTTCCTTTATCAACAATTCTATTCTTGAGAATTTTGAATATTACCTTTCTCCTTGTAAAACCTCTAAGGTTATCCTTGATTCGTTCCTCCTGTATTCCCTAGATACAGGGCATATTAAGATACCATTTATTAATACCAGAATCATTGTCTATATACTTCTGAAGAATTTCTCCACTGATTCTTAAAGGTTGTTATTACCTTAATCCTTTCTAATTCATACTGTCAAAACTCATACTATCCCTATTAAGGGTGAAATGCCAACCTTTATGCATTCCCCTAGGATTTATTTTAAGTTACCGATGTTCTATCCTTAATTCTACCTTTAAAAGGTACATGCATCCTTCTATGGATAATCAAGTCATATATCCCTGATAAGGGTGTCTTATTTAACCATTCCCACCTCGATAGTATATGCTGAATTTCACAATAACATCTGTATTCAAAATGAGGTCAATCAATATGGCCTCCAAAAGATAACAACGGTTATCCGCTTTTATTGCCTAAATTGGGTAACGATAACAAGGATGTTCTGGAAGATATTGGTCGTGTTCAACGTGAACTTCTTCTTAATAATTTCTTATTTACTTTTGTTGTTTATCTCAACAGTCATCTCAATGTTGGGATATCTTTCATACCTGGCATCTCCCTTTTTGGGTATCAAGCCACCGGTCTTACACTTCATATTCTTGAAGGTCACTTCCTTCATCCAATTTTCCTAATTTCTTACTTTCTTGACTCCTCAGTCCATCCGCGTTTCCTTATTAATCAATCGATCTATCTCAAAGTTTCATCGAATACTGTCAACTTCAAGGGAATTAACTATACGTATCGCTTACAGCCTTCAAACCTTGAATTTATCTCATGATCAGTCACCATCGCGCTGATGATGACACACTTCTCTATATTTATTGCAAGGGTTTCTTAGGGTTTCCCATACCTAACTCCCTTATCACTTCTCAACTCTATTTCCTTTATATCCCTTTATACTCCTTCCCTTTTCAGTCTTTTATTTTCGTTTCCATTACAACCATTACATGAACCAACACAATATAAGCATTGATTTCAAACATCCCGTCATTCTGGATTCGTGTCCTCAGAACGAATCTTGACAACTTTTAGAACTTAGATTCATAATTCATCATACTCGTTCGCTTTTGTTCTGGCTCTAAAGCTTTTACACTACCTCCATAACCTTGGGAAGTACTTTCCCGAAAACAATTGTCTGAACTTTAATCAGTTTATTATAACCTCTGGCTCTGTGCCTTTCTTGGCCTTTCACCAACGGGTGGCCTCTCTCTTACGGGGGTAAGTGACAAAAACAGTCTTTTGTGCTTCGTCAATCATTTAGAATCTCAAATAATTCCTATATTTCCTTTAGTCAGGCTCTTGCCTCGACTGGGTCAAACTGTTCCTTGGAACTCTGAGAGCTTAGCGACTTAAAGGTTCTGAAAGAATTTCCCACCGCACTGTCTCCTCAGGGTGGTGGTTGGGGATAATAGTCTAAGTTCTCTTTAGACAGGTCCATGAATTGCCGTATAGGGGTACCATCTCGGGTCTCCTTTCCTTACTCGACTTTCTGTTTCCTTAATATGAAATGTTTCATCCTTCTCCTATAATCGGGGTTATCTTATACATTAAAAATCTTATTTTCCACTCTATTATGATATGGGTTCTTTCTTTCTTGATGGCAACCTCCCTGACTATCACATTCAGGGTTTGCCCTAAATCTTATTCCTCAAACTATGGCTCTCATCTAAGTTCTCATCCTTAAGCTCTTGAACTTTCGGAACCCAACTTCTATAGGAATACCTCATTATTCCCTTATCATCTTTCTCGGTATTAATCTCATATTTATTTGTTGGCTCTCTGCCTTCCTTCATCACTTTTTCTGGCACAATATGTTCTTTTCCGATAATTCGGACTGTATTGCAATCTCAAACAGCTTTTCGGTATCGGCTCCGGTTACCTTCACTTCTATTTCCATTTTCTCAAAATCTCTTATAAACTCTCCCAAAGACATTATTATCTTGAGTCTCTCCTTTTTACTAAGGGCATCAGCCACCACATTGGCTTTCCCTGAATGATAAAGAATCTCCCAATCATAATTCTTGATTAGCTCTAACCACCTCATTTGGCGTATGTTGAGCTCTTTCTGCGTGAAAATGTACTAGAGCACTTATGGCTTAGGTAAATCTCGCACTTCTCTCCATACAATTAGTGCCTCCAATCTTAGGGCAAAACTATTGCCACGAGCCCAAGCTCATGGGTGGGGATATCGAATTTTATATTCCCTTAATTGTCTTGATGCGTACGCGATTACCTTGTTGTGTTGTATAGGAAGCACCCTAATTCCTTATGCAAAGCGTCACTACACATCACAAAATCTCCTTTTCCATCCGGCAACGCCATCATAGGGGTCGTCACCAATCTTTGCTTCAGTTCTTAAAAGTTGTTCTCGTATTTCTCTGTCCATTCAAACTTCTCAGTCTTACGAGTAAGCCGCGTTAAAGGGGGCTACTATCTTTACAAACTTGAACTAACCTCCGATAGTGACCGACCAATTCTACCTCTGGTAGTCGACCTAACCATGGTCATCAATTCATCAGTGGTCCTTTATTCATTCTTGTCAGGATCCTCCATGGGATCCTCCTCAGCAACTATCCCTTCTAGGACAACATCCTCAACATGAACAACATCCGATCCCGCGTTAGGACGCTCTATTGGAATCCATAATCTGATCTCCAATAAGTAATAAAACATCATCGCGTTGTTGCTCCTCAACCTCAGGGTTCGGAGTCCCGCTAACATATACGATAACGAACTACGCTTCTATCACGATATTTATAAGGGTTCCCATAAGGGTTTTAAGTGTCAGTACTACGTTAGGTAGCCCGACTAGGAACTTGGCAAGAGTTCTTATTATCTTAGTGAACTTATTATCTTAACGTCACATCATCTCTGAGGTTTATAACAATTAGCTCTGATACCACTTCTGTAACACCCCCAAATCCGGGGTCGGGGATCCGGGTTGTCACGAGTTCCATTTCCCTTAATAACACCCAATCTTAATAATTAATCAACTACTCTGTACTGTGACCCCACAATAAACACACACACCACACGTTATAGTCTCAGAGATGAACATGCCAAAAATAATCACAAGTCATTTTATTCCACAATTATCTGCCAATACACCTTAAAAGGTTTTCTGAATAAATTTACATTTTCTTTGCCATTATTACAATTCATAATATACATAAGTCTGGTACATTATTAGTTGAAAACTTAGCCTATTGGTAATTTCTACCTCAGCTACAGCGGCCTCAACGCTTCCAGAAAGCTGCGGAACGTTTCCTTTCCGCTTGCGAATTGGGAGCTTGGTCCTGTTCATCTTATCTATCTGATGTTGTGTGATGAAAGAAGAAGCAAGGGTGAGCAGCAAGCCCACCAAAATAATATGTATAATAATTTACAATATATGAGCCTTCTCATAGTACTCATAAAAGTCTTGGTCAAAAGAAATGAACCAAGTTTGATATCTTAATGCGATGAAGTCGCAAAATATTCAGTATATATACATATATACTTTTCAAAATCTTGGAAGTCCTCTTCCATGCATAATATACACAGAGTTCCAGTGTATAACTGTATAAAAATATCGTTGCAAGGTGATCTCATATATCTAACCTTGTCTCAACGTTTTTCTGAAAATCTTTGTCATGCATAAGATAATCATTTACTAGATATAAGTTTAAAAGATAAAGTTACAAGATACTCCAATATACTTATATCTTTTCCATATACTACTTGAACTACCACCGTTCAAGTTATAATTAGTTTCAAAAGTTCATCACACTGATGAGACTACAAGATAAGACTTGAATAGATTCAATCTTTGAAATATTTTGAAGGAAATGAAGTTATGATATACTTCATTAAGCCCCGATATGTATATACACCTATATATATACATACATTTCCTGAAAACCTCTGTCATGTAAAGTATGAACAGAATTGCAATATCCAATAAATTTGGAAAGGAAAGAATTTTGGCATAAACCTGATATCTTGCTGATCAGGCAAAGATACCAATAAGTAACCTTTTCTACTAGTAGATGGACGAATTCCCCACTGGTCATCACCCTGGTCGCAATAGGACCTTATGCTGGACTGCCACTCAGCCACTTATGCATTTGATGGACTCCCACTGAGCCACTTACACTATCATGGACGCCCACTGAGCCCATGTTGCTTATGCCGACTCAAATAGATGGACTTACTTCCCGAATGTTGGGTAAGTAATCAATTCATTTACCAAAACCGCAACCTTGTTGCGAATATAAAATACACCACAGAGCCGGATCCCTCAGGTTTTGAGCGAGTATTTTAAATCCCCTTAAAAAGGAAGATCTTAAATATAAAAATGAGTTTTGGGATCCGCTCTAACTTTTAAAAATCATTTTGAAGACTCGAAAACACTTTAAAGAGTGTTTGGAGTAATGCTGATTTAATGAAGTAAATCAGTCCCAATATTTTTAGAAAATGTCTGAATATTATTATTTAAATAATATTCCCATAAAGAATAATCTTTATACAAATAATTGAAGTAGAAGTTGTAAGACTTATACTTGAAATGAGTATTAAATAACCAAAGATATACTTATACGAAAGTACTATCTTTATTTGAATAATCGAAAATAAGTTTGATTATCGAAACATTATTCTTTAATAAAATAAAGAATATTATTAAATAATAAGCAGGAGTCATAATACCTCGAATGAATATTATAAATAATATTCATTAAATACAATAAATGAGTCAATACATCCTCAAATGACTATCCAGTTAATAATCATTAAATAATATAAACTGAGTCATAAGCCCTCGAATGAATATTCGAAATAATATTCAATAATAAAATAAAGTTAAAGTTATCGAATAAACCTTATTCGATTAATAGTTTTGAAAACTATAACCATATATATATAAAAATATATATATTATACTCGGGAACATCGACTCCCGGTTTAGAAATATGTTCACCTTTTGATCACCTATACTAAGGGTAAATTCAAATACCGCTTATCTCTAGCATAAGTATTATGCAACTGTAAGCATTTTAACCAACAGATATATAATCCAAGAATATGAAACAAGCATGCATATATACCATATCACATGCTACAATATATCGCAAGAATTTGCTAATAACAAATATGCATTTATCGCAAGATCATGCATATACACATACACATCACAACAACAGTATAACGGGTAGAAAACTTGTCTGAGCGACTGGGGGTGATAAAAGGCTCGGGACGAGTCTGGTAACCTATAAACAACAAGTAAGTTGGAATTAAACCAAAGTCACTTGTAAATCTATACTTTAACCAACTTAGACTCTAACGCTCGTTTTGCGCTTACTGATTCTCTTAAGTCACTCGAGTACCCTCGGCTCCACCATTTTTAGTAATTTAACCTTTACGAGTTTCAAGGCGATTTCTTCGCGAGTGTCTTAACAACTGCCTATTACACTTTACATAAATGTTTCATACTCCAATTAGTCATTTAAGGTCTTTAACCTATATTTCAAAGTAAGGCGAGGGGTAATGTTTCGTTCGCGAAACGTCGTTACTTAAAACGACCGTTTCTCCTAAACCGTACATCGGAATCAAACGAAACACATATCAAAACGAAGCTCGTAACATGAACTATCTAAACATGGCAATGGTCAAAACCTAGCAGGGAGTTCTCGGGTCCTAAGGTTATAAATAAAAGCAGTCTAAAGTAAATCGGACATTACGACGGCTATGTTTACGCGATTTCCAAATTTTTTACCATTCTAAATCATATCAATCCAACTACCAATCAACAACAACTCAAGATACACATCAATGCTACTGATTTCAGTCATAATAAGCTGAAGGATCTCAATCCAATCATATATTATAACATCTCCAAATTCAACTAAACTACTTAACAATTAAGCTCGAATCATGCTTATCATTCAAAGTACTACTCATCCATCCAAACCATCTCCAAACTTCAACATTCAAACTTATTACTAAAGAGTGTGAAGATTTATACCTTTCTTGGAGGGTGGAAAAGTTACTAGGAAGCCTTATGGAGCCTCCTACAAGCTTGATCTTTCCAAAGAAATCAAGAACACAAAGTTAGGCTTTGAAGTTTCTAAAAGTCCGATTTAAAGAACTGTAAAAATGAGGGTCTTACCATGCTTATTTGGATGAGACTTGTGAACAAGAGTTGTAGGTCATCTCAATACCTTTCCAACGAGCTATAGAACACAACATTTGAGTGAGAAATGAAGGAGATACAGTAGTTTTAATGTGCTGGTTCTGTTTTGGACGAGAGCAATGAAAATGGGGGAGAAAAAAGCTTGCTTGTGTTGACTTATTTTGTGGTGTAAATGGAATGGTAGGTGGATATTTGTTTGGCTAACTCTTGGTTAGTTAGTGGAAAGTGATGTAAGCAAGCCTATGTCACCACTTGCATCACTCTTGCCACTTGTCCTCTTCTTATGGTGGAAGCTTTTCATTAAGCTTAATCCTTATTAATTAGGTGCTTTAATACTTGTATTATCCTTGCTAATCCCCTAGCTACTTGCCCAAGCTTGATCCTTAGTCGTTTAATTGCTTTATGACTCGTTTATTATTCATTCTTGTTGATCGTTTGAGGGATCATATCCGGGATCTTATTACTTGGGTTCCGCTAAACCTTTCTCAATATTTTATATTCCTTTTATGATCCTCTCTTATAACCCTTGAATTTAAATCCTTTTAATCATGTTACCTTATACTCAATTCTTTCGGTATCTGGTGGATTTTCGGGAAAAATCAAAGTGTCCGGATCCGAATTCTAATGACCTTTACATACACTCATTTAATTAATGGAATACTAATACGATCTTAGAATTTCCATAACAGTACTCCTATATAACGTGGTCTGATAATTTTCCTTAATCAGCATTTTCAGCAAAAGTTACTATTCATCCGTGTTTTAAAAATTCCAAAAATTGAGGGTTATTACATTTTTGGATAGGTTATTAACTTCTAAGGGTTCCTGTAACAACAAATCATGGGTTGCCTCCCACACAACGCTTCTTTTTCGTCATTAGCTTGACGTTGCGTACCTTTCTCACGTAGTCAATAAAATGGCACTAACCACTTCTCGGTTTGCCATGTCCCCATAGTAGTGCTTCAAACGCTGACCATTAACCTTGAATGCTTGGTCCGGATCATTCTCAAAAATTTCCACCGCTCCATGTGAAAACACAGTTTTGACAATAAAAGGTCCAGACCACCTTGATTTCAACTTCCCAGGAAAAAGTCGGAGACGAGAGTTGAATAAGAGAATTTGTTGCCCCGACATGAATAAGTTAGGGTGTAGCTTCCTATCGTGCCACCTCTTCACCTTTTCCTTATATATTTTGTTATTTTCGTACGCTTGAAGTCGAAATTCATCAAGTTCATTAAGCTGAAGCATTCTTTTCTTACCAGCTGCATCTAAATCCAGGTTCAACTTTTTCAACGCCCAGTAGGCCTTATGCTCAAGCTCCGCAGGTAAATGACATCCCTTACCGTACACCAACTGAAATGGGGACATACCAAGTGGTGTTTTGTATGTTGTTCTGTAAGCCCAAACATCTTCATCGAGCTTTAAAGACCAATCCTTCCTTGATGGACAAATAACCTTCTCTAGAATGCGCTTGATCTCTCTGTTAGACACTTCCGCTTGACCATTTATTTGCGGATGATAGGCAGTAGCAACTTGATGATTCACATTATAACGCTGCATCATAGAAGTGAACTTACGCTTGCAGAAATGTGACCCTTCATCACTTATGATTACCCGAGGTGTTCCAAACCTTGTGAAAATCTGCTTATGAAGAAAATTCAGCACTGCCTTTGCATCATTTGTCGGTAAAGCTTTGACTTCTACCCATTTTGAGACATAATCGACTTCCAGCAAGATGTACTGATTATTGCAGGACGAGACAAAAGGCCCCATGAAATCGATTCCCCAAACATCAAAGACCTCGACTTCAAGCATCACATTTAACGGCATCTCATCCTTTCTCGTCAAATTTCCCACTCTTTGGCAACGATCACACCTTAAAACAAACTGATGAGCATCCTTAAACAAAGTAGGCCAGAAAAAACCTGCTTGCAGAATACGAGCTGTCGTCTTCTCACCACCATAGTGTCCACCATAAACCGTGGATTGGCAATCTCGTAATATCCCCTCCATCTCACAGAACGGGATACATCTCCTGATGATCTGGTCAGCTCCCTGTCTAAACAAATATGGTTCATCCTACATATACCACTTCACCTCATACAGAAACTTCTTCTTTTGAGCTGAGGTCAAATTAGGAGGCATTATATTGCTGACAAGATAGTTTACAATATCTGCAAACCATGGCTCTTCCTCCTGAACTGCGAACAACTGCTCATCCGGAAAAGATTCATTGATTAATGTCCTATCTTGTGAAGCAGACTCGGGATTCTCCAACCTAGAGAGATGGTCAGCCACTTGACTCTCAGTACCTTTTCGATCCTTGATCTCTAACTCAAATTCCTGAAGTAAAAGCACCCAACGAATGAGTCTCGGCTTCGAATCCTTCTTGGAAACCAAATAGCGAATGGCCGCATGATCAGTGAATACTGTTACTTTAGTCCCCAGCAGATAAGATCGAAATTTCTCGAAACCAAAGACTATAGCCAAGAGCTCCTTCTCCGTAGTGGTGTAGTTCATTTGGGTCCCATTTAAGGTCTTACTCGCATAGTAGACCACATGAAAGAGATTATTCTTGCGCTGCCCCAGAACTGCACCTACCGCATAATCACTCGCATCACACATCATCTAAAACGGCTCTGTCCAATCTGGTGCTGTAATAACTGGTGCAGTGATCAAACTCTTCTTGAGAGTCTCGAATGCCTCCAAACATTCATCATCAAATTTGAAAGGCACCTCTTTCTCAAGCAAATTGCACAACGGCTTAGACATCTTCGAAAAGTCCTTGATGAATCGCCGATAAAAACCCGCTATGACCAAGAAAACTACGGATTCCTTTCACGGAAATAGGTGGTGGAAGATTTTCAATGACTCCCACCTTGGCCTTGTCCACCTCCAGACCCTTGCTAGAGACCTTATGCCCAAGAATAATGCCTTCACGCACAATAAAATGACATTTCTCCCAATTGAGCACCAAATTAGTTTCCACGCACCTTTTGAGTACGGCGCGCAGATTATTCAAATATTCATCATACGAATGTCCAAAGACGGAGAAGTCGTCCATGAACACCTCGACATTATTTCCAATCATGTCAGAGAATATAGCCATCATACATCTCTGAAAAGTGGCCGGGGCGCCACATAACTCAAACAAAACTCTGCGAAAAGCAAACGTGCCAAATGGACAAGTGAAGGTAGTCTTTTCCTGATCCTCTGGTGCAATAAAAAACTGATTATACCCTGAATAGCCATCCAGAAGAAAATAATACTCATGACCAGCCAACCTGTCAAGCATCTGATCAATGAATGGAAGAGGGAAGTGATCCTTCCTCGTGGCTTTGTTCAACTTTCGATAATCCATGCATACTCTCCATCCTGTAACTGTTCGAGTGGGGATGAGCTCATTCTTCTCATTTGCTACCACAGTAATACCTCATTTCTTAGGTACACATTGTACGGGGCTCACCCAAGAACTGTTAGAAATAGGATAAATGATGCCTGCATCTAGCCATTTCAGAATTTCTTTCTTCACCACCTCCTTCATGATAGGATTAAGTCTGCGCTGTTGTTCAACAGTCGGCTTACTACCTTCTTCTAGAAGAATTTTATGCATACAATATGAAGGGCTGATCCCCTTGATGTCTGCTATGGTCCATCCAATAGCCGATTTAAATTCTCTCAAAATCCTTAAGAGCTTGTCTTCCTCACTACCTGAAAGGTCAGATGCAATAATAACAGGTAAAGTAGATGCATCACCTAAAAAAGCATACCTCAAGTGTTCAGGTAATGGCTTGAGCTCCAAAGTAGGTGCTTCCTCTATTGATG
Source organism: Apium graveolens (assembly GCF_009905375.1). NCBI lineage: Eukaryota > Viridiplantae > Streptophyta > Magnoliopsida > Apiales > Apiaceae > Apium > Apium graveolens. Next base: position 46,660 of record NW_027418776.1, on the reverse strand, counting down.
GTTTGAGCTTTCCTTCAGCATTCTTGAGGTCAGAAGCACCAAGAGATTCAAACGGCATATCCAGCTTTCGCTTCCAGGGAGAAGCATTCAGATATTGTAATTGCTCATTGCCATCTTCATCATCACTGTCAAAATCCCCCACTAAGGCCTTTTCCAATGCATCAGACATTAGCATGTGATCGAGTTTCGAAGTAACCACAGAATCAATCACATCCACTTTTAAGCACTCCTCATCTTCTGTAGGGAATTTCATTGCCTTGAATATGTTGAAGGTCACATCCTGATCTTGTACCCGCATCGTAAGTTCACCTTTCTGCACATCTATTAAGGTACGATCAGTAGCCAAGAAAGGTCTTCCCAAGATTATGGGAATCTTTTTATCTTCCTCAAAATCCAGAATAACAAAATCTGCAGGAAAGAAGAGCTTATCCACCTTGACTAGCACATCCTCCACTATGCCCCTCGGGTAAGTAATAGAACGATCAGCCAATTGTAGAGATGTAATAACTCCAAAATTTTGAACTTTTTGTAACCCTTATAAATAGTGTTTTAGCTGAATGAGAAAACTTTTCATGCCACACTATGTAGGGGTTCTGTTATGGATATTCTGAGATTTTATTAGTACTCTATATGGTATATAAGTGTATGTAAAGATCGTCAGAATCCAATTCCGAACACTTTGATTTTTCCCGAAAATCTACCAGATACAGAAAGAATTGAGTATAAGGTAACAGAATAAAAAGGATTTAAATTCAAGGATTATAAGAGAGGATCATGAAAGGAATATAATGTATTGAGAAAGGTTAAAGAAACCTAAGTAATAAGATCCCGATATGATCCCTCAAACGATAAACGAAAACGAAAACGAAAGTTAAGCGAACCGTATAACAGATCAGCGGTCATTAGGCAAGCAATTAGGAGTTAATCAATGAGGTTAGGGATGATGATTTCATCAAACCAACAAGGTGTGGACAAGTGGAAGCATTATGACATGTGCAAGATGACATAAGCATGACAAGGGGTTTTGTTTTGTTGGTTGATTTTGGGCCATGTAAAATTTACCATGATAAAAAGCTAAAACATTTTCCAAGGCCAAAAAGGAGAAGCAACCAAGAAAATATCATAAAACACAAAAATTAGAAGTTGACTTTCCCATTTCAAGAAGAAAGCTCTCGGCTAAAACAAACCCAGCAACTTCAAACTGCCATATCTCCTTCAATACTCACTCAAATATTGTGTTCTATAGCTCGTTGGAAAGGTATTGAGATGTCCTACAACTCTTGTTCACAAGTCTCTTCCAAATAAGTAGGTAAGACCCTCATTTTTACAGTTCTTTAAATCGGACTTTTAGAAACTTCAAAGCCTAACTTTGTGTTCTTGATTTCTTTGGAAAGATCAAGCTTGTAGGAGGCTCCCTAAGGCTTCCTAGCAACTTAACACCTCCCAAGGAAGGTATAAATCTTCACACCCTTTAGTAATAAGTTTGAATGTTGAAGTTTGGAGATGGTTTGGATGGATGAGTAGTAATTTGAATAATAAGCATGATTCGAGCTTAATTGTTAAGTAGTTTAGTTGAATTTGGAGATGTTATAATATATGATTGGATTGAGATCCTTGAGCTTATTATGACTGAAATCAGTATCATTGATGTGTATCTTGAGTTGTTGTTGATTGGTAGTTGGATTGATATGATTTGGAATGATAAAAATTTGGGAAATCGCGTAAATATAGCCGTCGTAATGTCCGATTTACTTTAGATTGCTTTTGTTCATAACATTAGGACCCGAGAACTCCCTGCTAGGTTTTCACCATTGCCATGTTTAGATAGTTCATGTTACGAGCTTCGTTTTGATATGTAGGTCGTTTGATTCCGATGTACGGTTTAGGAGAAACGACCGTTTTAAGTAACGGCGTTTCGCGAACGAAACTTTTCCCCTCGCCTTACTTTGAAACATAGGTTAAAGACCAAAAAGTGTTAATTAGTGTATTAAACAATTATGGTAAGAGTTTTAGGCAGTTGGTAAGACACTCGCGAAGGAATCGCCTTAAAACTCGTAATGGTTAAATTATTAAAAATGGTGGAGCCGAGGGTACTCGAGTGACTTAAGAGAATCAGTAAGCGCAAAACGAGCGTTAGAGTCTGAGTTGGTTAGAGTATAGATTTACAAGTGACTTTGGTTTAATTCCAACTTACTTGTTGTTTATAGGTTACCAGACTCGTCCCGAGCCATTCGTAACCCTCAGTCGCTCAGGCAAGTTTTCTACCCGTTATACTGTTGTTGTGATGTATATATGTATATGCATTATCTTGTGATAGATGCATGTTGGTTAATTAGCAAATTTTGCGATATATTGAAGAATGCTGATATGGTATATATATGCATGCCTGTTTCGTATTCTTGCCATATATATCTGTTGGTTCAGTTGATAATACCTATGCTAGAGAATAGCAGTAATTTGCATATACCCTTAGTATAGGGACCCAAAGGTGAAAACATTTTCTAAAACCAGGAGTCGAGGATCCCGAGTAGATTTTATATATATATATATTTATATATATATATGGTTATAGTTTTCAAAACTATTAATCGAATAAGGTTTATTCGATAACTTTATTTTATTATTGAATATTATTTCGAATATTCATCCGAGGACTTATGATTCCTTTATTTTATTATTGAATATTATTTCGAATATTCATCCGAGGACTTATGACTCCTTATTTTATTATTGAATATTATTTCAAATATTCATTCGAGGGCTTATGACTCAACTTATTTTATTTATTGAATATTATTTGAATATTCATTTGAGGATCTATGACTCCGATTATTTGCTGAGATATATTCTTTAATTTATTAAAGAATAAGGTGTCGATAATTAAACTCACTTTTGATTATTCAAATAAAGATAGTACTTTCGTATAGGTATACCTTTGGTTATTTAATATTCAGATATTTTCTAATATATTGGGACTGATTTACCTTGTTAAATCAGCATCACTCCAAACATTCTTAAAAATGTTTTGCGAGTCTTCAAAATTATTTTTAAAAGTTAGAGCGGATCCCAAAACTCATTTTTATATTTAAGATCCTCCTTTCGAAGGGGATTTAAATTCTCGCTCAAAACCTGAGGGATCTGGCTCTGTGGTGTGTTTTATATTCGCAACAAGGTTGCTGTTTTGATAAATGAATTGATTACTTACCCAACACTCGGGAAGTAAAATTCTTGGAACAAGTTAATCCATTAACAGGCATCGCCTGGGAAATATCGGTGAGTTTTCCTTTCCAACTAGATACGACTTCTTGGTGGAGCCGTATCAACAAGTTTCTACTTGGGGAAAAGGGGAACGAGCTTTACGTTTCAGAGTCATGGATTTCATCTGAACTAGGAGTGGCGTAAGTGGTCGAGTGGCGCCGGCCCAGCCTTATTATATTGGCCCAAATGGCCTGGAAGTTCCGCTAAGGCGGTCCATTCCTTAGGAGTTCAGTGTTCGGTTGACAAGTAAATCCGACAGGTTCTCCTCTACATGTAGAAAATGGTGGGGTTGTACTACTACGACTGATCATCGTAAGTGGTCTTCCTGGCACGGCAAACTCCCGTAATGAGTTCATCATCCAATTGGATATTTCTGCAACACTACCCAGAGCACTTCGATAGAAAGGCTATGGTTGGGCGATTGTTGAATGTTGGCAGGGTCAAGTTTTCAAAATGATGTTTGCATCAAATGAAGTATCTCGTAACTTCATTTTATTTTGATGATATTTTAAAGATTTAATCTATTCAAATCTGGTCTTGTAGTCTCATCTATGTGATGAACTTTTGAAACTGATTATAACTTGAACAGTGGTAGTTCAAGTAGTATTCAGATATAAGTATATTGGAGTATCTTGTAGCTTCATCTTTTAAACTTATATCTAGTAAATGATTATCTTGTGCATGTCAAAGATTTTCGGAAAACCGTTGAGACAAGGTTAGATATATGAGATCACCTTGCAACGATAGTTTATACAGTTATAAATGGGAACTCTGTGTATATTATACATGTCAGAGGATTTCAAAGATTTTGAAAAGTATATATGTATATATACTGAATATTTTGCGACTTCATCGCATTAAGATATCAAACTTGGTTCATTTCTTTTGACCAAGACTTTCATGAGTACTATGAGAAGGCTCATATACTGTAAATCATTATACATATTATTTTGGTGGGCTTGCTGCTCACCCTTGCTTTCTTCTTTCATCACACAACAACAGATAGAAAAGATGAACAAGACCAAGCTCCCAATTCGCGAGCGGATAGGAAACGTTCCGCAGTTTCCTGTAGGCATTGATGTCGCTGTAGCTGAGGAAGGAACTACCAATAGGCTAGGCTTCAACTTTTGATGTACCAGATTTATGTATATTTATGAATTGTAATAATGGCAAAGAAATGTAAATTTATTCAGAAACCCTTTTAAGGTGTATTGGCATATAATTGTGGAATAAAACGACTTGTGATTATTTTTGGATATTCATCTCTGAGACTATAACTTGTGGTGTGTGTGTTTATTGTGGGGTCACAGTACAGAGTAGTTGATTATTTATTAAGATTGGTTGTTATTAAGGGAAATGGAACTCGTGACAACCCGGATCCCCGACCCCGGATTTGGGGGTGTTACAGAAATGGTATCAGAGCCAAGCGTTATATACCTCAGAGATGATGTGACGTTAAGATTATAACTAAGATAATAAGAACTCTTGCCAAGTTCATAGTCGGGCTACCTAACGTAGTACTGACAGTTAAAACCCTTATGGGAACCCTTATAAATATCGTGGTAGAAGCGTAGTTCGTGATCGTATATGGTAGCGGGACTCCGAACCCTGAGGTTGAGGAGCAACAACGCGATGATGTTTTATTACTTATTGGAGATCAGATTATGAATCCGATAGAGCGTTCTAACGCGGGATCGGATGATGTTCATATTGAGGATGTAGCGGTTGAGGATGTTGTCCTAGAAGGGATTGTTGCTGAGGAGGATCCCGTGAAGGATCCTGACAAGAATGAATAAAGGTCCATTGAGGAATTGATGACCATGGTTAGGGAAACTACCAGAGGCAGGATTGGCCGGTCACTACCGGAGGTTCGTTCAAGTTTATAAAGATAGTAGCCCCTTTAATGTGGCTTACTCGTAAGACTGAGAAGTTCGAATGGACAGAGAAATGCGAGAACAACTTTTAAGAACCGAAGCAAAGGTTGGTGACGTTCCCTATGTTGGCATTGTCGGATGGAAAAGGGAGATTTTGTGATTTGTATTGACGCTTCGCATAAGGAATTAGGGTGCTCTTATACAGCACAACAAGGTAATCGTGTACGCGTTAAGACAATTAAGGGAATATAAAATTCGATACCCCCACCCATGAGCTTGGGCTCGTGGCAATAGTTTTGCCCTAAATATTGGAGGCACTACTTGTATAGAGAAAAGTGCGAGATTTACACAAGCCATAAGTGCTCTAGTACATTTTCACGCAGAAAGAGCTCAACATGCGCCAAATGAGGTGGTTAGAGCTAATCAAGAATTATGATTGGGAGATTCTGTATCATTCGGGGAAAGCCCATGTGGTGGCTGATGCCCTTAGTAAAAAGGAGAGACTCAAGATGATCATGTCTTTGAGAGAGTTTATAAGAGATTTTGAGAAAATGGAAATAGAAGTGAAGGTAACCGGAGCCGGTACCGAAAAGATGTTAGAGATTAGCAATACAGTCTGAATTATCGGAAGAGAACATATTGTGCCGGAAAAAGTGATGAATGAAGGCAGAGAGCCAACAATTAGATAAAAGATTAATACCGAGAAAGATGATAAAGGAATAATAAGGTATTCCTACAGAATTTGGGTTCTAAATGTTCAAGAGCCTAAAGATGAAATCTTAGATGAAAGCTAATTTGAGGAATAAGATTTAGAGCAAACCCTGAACATGATAGTCAGGGAGGTCGCCATCAAGATAGAAGGAACCCATAACATAATGGAGTAGAAAATGAGGATTTTAACGTATAAGATAACCGCAAGTATGGGAGAAGGATGAAACATTTCATACTAAGGAAACAGAAAGTCGAGTAAGGAAAGGAGACCCGGGACGGTACTCCTATACGGCAATTCATGGACCTGTCTAAAAAGAACTTAGACTATTATCCCCAACCACCACCTTGAGGAAACAATGCGGTAGGAAATTCTTTCATGACCTTTAAGTCGCTAAGCTCTCAGAGTTCCAAGGAACAGGTTGACCCCATCGAGGCAAGAGCCTGGCTAAAGGAAATAGAGGAATCATTGAGATTCTAAATGATTGACGAACCACAAAAGACTGTTTTTGTCACTTACCCTCCTAAGAGAGAGACCACCCGCTGGTGAAAGGCCAAGGAAGGCACGGAGCAAGAGATTATAATAAACGGATTAAAGTTCAGCCAATTGTTTTCGGGAAAGTAATTCCCAAGGTTATGGAGAGAGTGTAAAAGCTTTAGAGCCAGAACAAAGGCGGACGAGTATGATGAAATATGAAGCTAAGTGGTAAAAGTTGTCAAGATTCGTTCTAGGGACACGAATCCAGAATGACGAGATGTTTGAAATCAATGCTTATGTTGTGTTGGTTCATGGGATAATGATAAGAGAAAGGAGAATAAAAAGAAACTGAAGTGGAAAGGAATATAAAGGCAATAGAGTTTGAGGAATGATAAGGGAGTTGGGTATGAGGAAACCCTAAAGACTCGTAGCAATAGAAATAAAAAAGTATGTAATCGTCAGGATGAGGGTGATTCACCATGAGTTAAATTGATGGTTGAAGGAATAAGAGATACATATATTTATCCCCTGTAAGTTGGGAGGTTTTGAGGAAACCTTGAGATAATTCGAAGGATAAATAAGGAGACGCGGATAGACTGAGGAGACAAGAAAGTAAGAAATTAAGAAAATCGGATTAAGGAAGTGACCTTCAAGAAGGTGAAGTGTAAGACCAGTGGCTTTATACCCAGAAAGGGAGACGCCAGGTATGAAAGATATCCCAACATCGAGGTGACTGTTGAGATAAACAACAAAAGTAAATAAGAATTATAAAGAAGAGGTTCACGTTGAACACGACCAATATCTTCCAGAACATCCTTGTTATCGTTACCAAATTAGGCAAGAAAAGCGGATAACCGTTATTATCTTTTGGAGGCCATATTGATTGACCTCATTTTGAATACAGGTGTTATTGTGAAATTATGCATATACTATCGAGGTGGGAATGATTGAATAAGACACCCTTATCAGGGATATATGACTTGAGTTATCCATGGAAGGATGCAGGTACCTTTTAAAGGTGGAATTAAGGATAGAACATCGGTAACTTAAAATGAATCCTAGGGGAATGCATAAAGGTTGGCATTTCACCCTTAATAGGGATAGTATGAGTTTTGACAGTATGAATTGGAAAGGATTAAGGTAATAACAACCTTTAAGGATCAGTGGAGAAATTTTCAGAAGTATATAGACAATGGTTCTGGTATTAGTAAATGGTATTTTGATATGCCCTGTATCTAGGGAATACAGGAGGAACGAATTAAGGATAACCTTAGAAGTTTTACAAGGAGAAAGGTAATATTCAAAATTCTCAGGAATTGAAATGTTGATAAAAAGGGAATATGACGTAATTATAATGATGCCAAGTGGGGCACGTGTTAAACCACGAGAAAGTATGGATCGAACCAGTAAAGGTCGAAATTGTTCAGGGCAATTAGAGCCTAAGATAAAAGATGTTCTAAGTATGATTGAGAGTCAGTCGTGACAGTGATTAACCTCTAAAGACTGAGGCAATAACTTATGGAAAATGGTGATATTTTTTTTTCTCATCAGATTTTAAGGAAAACATCTTCACATAAGCTATGATTAAAATGAGGTAGAAAATTTATTTGGAGGTGGTTAAAATGACATTGACTGTAAGGAAATTTTACTATCAGCAAAGGCCAAAGAGGTGGCCGACACTTTAAAGGTAAGAGGATAATTATAGGCGCTTGTGCCAAAGGAATACAGTGATGATGGTTAAAGCTATGAAGGTTGTATTATGGTTCGGAAGATTGACATTCCTTTTGATGACTGTGCAATACCCCACCGTAATAATAGTTGGTAAAGGTTTAATTCGTGTAATCGCCATGAGCGGGCTATCTATCTCAGAAGATACTATCTTGAGATAAGCCAGGACCATGTTTCAAAAAGGACTAGACGAACCTTTGAGTTAAGTCTTCTATTGAAGGCATATGATTAAGAATGGTATTAACCTGCTATCGTTGCTTTGATTAAAACTCTTCTGCAATTTTATCTGCTTCATTTCATGAAAGTACATCAGGATCTGGAGTGTTCTTCATGAATTATGAATGGGGATTATGTAACTCCTTAGAAGAATTCGATACGAGATGTATGGACTCCGTATGGTTAGCTATTAAGACTTCATGGAAAATGAATGACTACAGTAGGTCAGTGGTGGACCATAGTAATGCAGCAATGATTCTGCGAGTAATGAGCTGATTACAACCGTGAGAGTTGTATTGGAATGGATGTTGAGATTGAGTACCACTAATCGGGTCGTGGTAGTGTATAAGTTATCATTGATAGACTAATTAAGTAGAGTATCTACCTATTGAATATTTATTCCCTCTTATGAATAGAGAGTCGTATTACTATACGAGGAAGGTTGCGATGCAAGCATAGAATTCTAGTAACAGTGATGTCTAGAATGAGATCCCAGATTCGATTTTCGATATCGAGGGAGTTTCAAAGGTGATGGTGTATAAGCTCGAGGAAGAGCATGGGTTCATAGAATGATGGACGGAATAGCAAAAATAGTTAGGCATGTGAAATACGATGCTATAATACTTGATGTTGATATATACACATATGTTTTGTTCTCCTATGACAAACCTCTATAATTCAGAGGTAGGTTCCAAGCCAGATATTTTGTGGCAGTATATTTTTTTTCATATATACAATTCTCTTCAATTCGTTCTTTTCTCTTCTTTTCATTTCATATAAGCTGAGAAGAACAACCCTTCCAGAAGGGGAGGTATTGCCGAATGACTATCTATCTGTGTGATAGAAGCCGAGTAGGATACCAGCTATTGTTTAATTGCTTGTCAAGTACTAAAGGCTGGCCACCTTCTGTACTAACTATGCGATATAACAAGTGTTCATGATCATAGTGATCTCTCAATAAATTCTTTTACTTCTATATGAAGGACCAAGCTTTCGAAGATGGAAGCAGCTAAAGGAAGTAGTATCAGTACGGTGGTATTCCGATTCTAACGCGTTCGTGATACTGAGGTTGACGTGGTTATTAAAAGGTTATAGAACGCTAACTAGCAAAAGTATAACCAGTATAATAGTAGGAACGGAAGGTAGTAGCGATTATGAACTGGAAAAGAATGGGTATTAAGAAGCAAAAGCTCTAATGCTAAAAGCTATAATGAGAGTCTGTGTCATAGACTTGAAAGAGATTAGAATGATCACTTAACACGGATTGAGTTTTCTTACGATAATAAATCATATGTCAGTATTGAGATATCGCCTTATGAGATCTTTGAGGGAAGACAATGTCGATCTCCCTTATGTTAGGATGAAGTTGTAGAGCGCAAGATGCTCGGACCCGCAGTAGTCCAATGGATCAAGGATAAAATAGATTTTAATCAGAGGACGGCTAGTAGTAGCCCAAGATGGGAACACGAAGTATGTTGATTTGACATGAAAGGACAAGGAATAGGAAGTGGGGGACCTAGTGTTGTTATAGGTATTCCCTTGGAAAGGAAGGATGAGGTTCGGAAGGAAAGGGAAGCTAAGTCTATAATTTGTTGGACCCTTGGATATATTAAGACGTTTTGGGAAGTTAGCATATGAGCTAGCCCTACCCCCGAACATGTAGCAAGTCATAACGTGTTCCACGTATCAATGTTAAGGAAGTATAATTCGGATGCCATACAAATAGGGGCATATGAGCGCATAGACACGCAACCCGACGTAACCTATATGGAGCAACCAGGAAGGGTTATGGAGTGAAAATGAACAAGTGCTTAGGAGAAGGGTTATTAAACTAGGCAGAGTTTGGTGGTAGGACCACAATGTGGGAAAATTTACTCATGAGTTAGAAAGTGCAATGCTAAGAGAGTATCCCTATTAATTTTCTATCTGATTCCGGGACGGAATCCTTTTAAGGAGGGGAGACTATAATAACCCCAAAATTTTGAACTTTTTGTAACCCTTATAAATAGTGTTTTAGCTGAATGAGAAAACTTTTCATGCCACACTATGTAGGGGTTCTGTTATGGATATTCTGAAATTTTATTAGTACTCTATATGGTATATAAGTGTATGTAAAGATCGTCAGAATCCAATTCCGAACACTTTGATTTTTCCCGAAAATCTACCAGATACAGAAAGAATTGAGTATAAGGTAACAGAATAAAAAGGATTTAAATTCAAGGATTATAAGAGAGGATCATGAAAGAAATATAATGTATTGAGAAAGGTTAAAGAAACCTAAGTAATAAGATCCCAGGTATGATCCCTCAAACGATAAACGAAAATGAAATTTAAGCGAACTGTATAACAGATCAGCGGTCATTAGGTAAGCAATTAGGAGTTAATCAAGGAGGTTAGGGATGATGATGTCATCAAACTAACAAGGTGTGGACAAGTGGAAGCATTATGACATGTGCAAGATGACATAAGCATGACAAGGGGTTTTGTTTTGTTGGTTGATTTTGGGCCATGTAAAATTTACCATGATAAAAAGCTGAAACATTTTCCAAGGCCAAAAAGGAGAAGCAACCAAGCAAATATCATAAAACACAAAAATTAGAAGTTGACTTTCCCATTTCAAGAAGAAAGCTCTCGGCTAAAACAAACCCAGCAACTTCAAACTGCCATATCTCCTTCAATACTCACTCAAATGTTGTGTTCTATATCTCGTTAGAAAGGTATTGAGATGTCCTACAACTCGGGTTCACAAGTATCTTCAAAATAAGCATGGTAAGACCCTCATTTTTACAGTTCTTTAAATCGGACTTTTAGAAACTTCAAAGCCTAACTTTGTGTTCTTGATTTCTTTGGAAAGATCAAGCTTGTAGGAGGCTCCCTAAGGCTTCCTAGAAACTTAACACCTCCCAAGGAAGGTATAAATCTTCACACCCTTTAGTAATAAGTTTGAATGTTGAAGTTTGGAGATGGTTTGGATGGATGAGTAGTAATTTGAATAATAAGCATGATTCGAGCTTAATTGTTAAGTAGTTTAGTTGAATTTGGAGATGTTATAATATATGATTGGATTGAGATCCTTGAGCTTATTATGACTGAAATCATTATCATTGATGTGTATCTTGAGTTGTTGTTGATTGGTAGTTGGATTGATATGATTTGGAATGGTAAAAATTTGGGAAATCGCGTAAACATAGCCGTCGTAATGTCCGATTTACTTTAGACTGCTTTTGTTCATAATATTAGGACCCGAGAACTCCCTGCTAATTTTTGACCATTGCCATATTTAGATAGTTCATGTTACGAGCTTCGTTTTGATATATAGTTCATTTGATTCCGATATACGTTTTAGGAGAAACGACCGTTTTAAGTAACGGCATTTCGCGAACGAAACTTTTCCCCTCGCCTTACTTTGAAACATAGGTTAAAGACCAAAAAGGGTTAATTAGTGTATGAAACAATTATGGTAAGAGTGTTAGGCAGTTGGTAAGACACTCGCGAAGGAATCGCCTTAAAACTCGTAATGGTTAAATTATTAAAAATGGTGGAGCCGAGGGTACTCGAGTGACTTAAGAGAATCAGTAAGCGCCAAACGAGCGTTAGAGTCTGAGTTGGTTAGAGTATAGATTTACAAGTGACTTTGGTTTAATTCCAACTTACTTGTTGTTTATAGGTTACCAGACTCGTCCCGAGCCATTCATAACCCTCAGTCACTCAGGCAAGTTTTCTACCCGTTATACTGTTGTTGTGATGTATATATGTATATGCATTATCTTGTGATAGATGCATGTTGGTTAATTAGAAAATTTTGCAATATATTGAAGCATGCTGATATGGTATATATATGCATGCCTGTTTCGTATTCTTGCCATATATATCTGTTGGTTCAGTTGATAATACCTATGCTAGAGAATAGCAGTAATTTGCATATACCCTTAGTATAGGGACCCAAAGGTGAAAATATTTTCTAAAACCGGGAGTCGAGGATCCCGAGTAGATTATATATATATATATATTTATATATATATGGTTATAGTTTTCAAAACTATTAATCGAATAAGGTTTATTTGATAACTTTATTTTATTATTGAATATTATTTCGAATATTCATCCGAGGACTTATGATTCCTTTATTTTATTATTGAATATTATTTCGAATATTCATCCGAGGACTTATGACTCCTTTATTTTATTATTGAATATTATTTCGAATATTCATTCGAGGGCTTACGACTCAACTTATTTTATTTATTGAATATTATTTGAATATTCATTTGAGGATCTATGACTCCGATTATTTGCTGAGATATATTCTTTATTTTATTAAAGAATAAGGTGTCGATAATCAAACTCACTTTTGATTATTCAAATAAAGATAGTACTTTCGTATAGGTATATCTTTGGTTATTTAATATTCAGATATTTTCTAATATATTGGGACTGATTTACCTTGTTAAATCAGCATCACTCCAAACATTCTTAAAAATGTTTTGCGAGTCTTCAAAATGATTTTTAAAAGTTAGAGCGGATCCCAAAATTCATTTTTATATTTAAGATCCTCCTTTCGAAGGGGATTTAAATTCTCGCTCAAAACCTGAGGGATCCGGCTCTGTGGTGTGTTTTATATTCGCAACAAGGTTGCTGTTTTGATAAATGAATTGATTACTTACCCAACACCCGGGAAGTAAAATTCTTGGAACAAGTTAATCCATTAACAGGCATCGCCTAGGAAATATCGGTGAGTTTTCCTTTCCAACTAGATACGACTTCTTGGTGGAGCCGTATCAACAAGTTTCTACTTGGGGAAAAGGGGAACGAGCTTTACGTTTCAGAGTCATGGATTTCATCTGAACTAGGAGTGGCGTAAGTGGTCGAGTGGCACCGGCCCAGCCTTATTATATTGGCCCAAATGGCCTGGAAGTTCCGCTAAGGCGGTCCATTCCTTAGGAGTTCAGTGTTCGGTTAACAAGTAAATCCGACAGGTTCTCCTCTACATGTAGAAAATGGTGGGGTTGTACTACTACGACTGATCATCGTAAGTGGTCTTCCTGGCGCGGCAAACTCCCGTAATGAGTTCATCATCCAATTGGATATTTCTGCAACACTACCCAGAGCACTTCGATAGAAAGGCTACGGTTGGGCGATTGTTGAGTGTTGGCAGGGTCAAGTTTTCAAAATGATGTTTGCATCAAATAAAGTATCTTGTAACTTCATTTTATTTTGATGATATTTTAAAGATTTAATCTATTCAAATCTGGTCTTGTAGTCTCATCTATGTGATGAACTTTTGAAACTGATTATAACTTGAACAGTGGTAGTTCAAGTAGTATTCAGATATAAGTATATTGGAGTATCTTGTAGCTTCATCTTTTAAACTTATATCTAGTAAATGATTATCTTGTGCATGTCAAAGATTTTCGGAAAACCGTTGAGACAAGGTTAGATATATGAGATCACCTTGCAACGATAGTTTATACAGTTATAAACGGGAACTCTGTGTATATTATACATGTCAGAGGATTTCAAAGATTTTGAAAAGTATATATGTATATATACTAAATATTTTGCGACTTCATCGCATTAAGATATCAAACTTGGTTCATTTCTTTTGACCAAGACTTTCATGAGTACTATGAGAAGGCTCATATACTGTAAATCATTATACATATTATTTTGGTGGGCTTGCTGCTCACCCTTGCTTTCTTCTTTCATCACACAACAACAGATAGAAAAGATGAACAGGACCAAGCTCCCAATTCGCGAGCGGATAGGAAACGTTCCGCAGTTTCCTATAGGCATTGAATGTCGCTGTAGCTGAGGAAGGAACTACCAATAGGCTAGGCTTCAACTTTTTATATACCAGATTTATGTATATTTATGAATTGTAATAATGGCAAAGAAATGTAAATTTATTCAGAAACCCTTTTAAGGTGTATTGGCATATAATTGTGGAATAAAACTGACTTGTGATTATTTTTGGATATTCATCTCTGAGACTATAACTTGTGGTGTGTGTGTTTAATGTGGGGTCACAGTACAGAGTAGTTGATTATTTATTAAGATTGGGTGTTATTAAGGGAAATGGAACTCGTGACAACCCGGATCCCCGACCCCGGATTTGGGGGTGTTACAAGAGACATGTATGTGGGTTTTGGATCAGGCAAATCCAACTTTTTAAAGATCGACAACGACATCAGATTGATGCTTGCTCCCAAATCACAAAGGCACTTGTCAAAAGTCAACTTGCCAATGGTGCAAGGAATGGTGAAGCTATCTGGATCTTTTAGCTTTGGAGGCAACTTTTGCTGCAGAACAGCGCTGCATTCTTCCGTGAGAGCAACGGTCTCAAGGTCATCCAGTTTCACCTTCCTTGAAAGAATATTCTTCATAAACTTCGCATAACTAGGCATTTGCTCCAGAGCCTCAGCGAAAGGTATATTGATGTGAAGTTTCTTGAACACCTCCAGAAACTTACCAAACTGTCTATCCAGGTTTTGTTGCTGCAATCTCTTAGGAAAAGGTGGTGAAGGATAGAGCTGTTTCTCCCCTGTATTACCCTCAGGCAGAGTGTGTTCAACAGTAGTCTTCCTTGGTTCCACCGCTTTCTCCTTTTGCTTAGCTTCTTCATCTCTAATTTCAGTTTCTCCTTCTTTTGGCTTTTCAGCATCAGCCACTTTCCCAGACCTTAAGGTAATAGCCTTGACTGGCTCTTTAGCTTCCTTCCTGCCTGGTACTTCAGTGTCACTGGGAAGAGTGCCAGGTTGATGATTGAGCACTGCATTGGCTATTTGACCTATTTGGTTTTCCAAGGTCTTGATAGAAACCGCCTGACTTTTGCATAACAGCTTAAGTTCCTCAAAATCAGCACTAGTAGGTGCAGCTGCACTTCCCTGTTGAGGATATGATTGCCTTGGAGCATACTGCTGTGTTTGCTGGAATCCAGGTGGATTAAACTATTTACTCACACCTTGCTGATATGGTGGCTGAATAGCATTCTGATTATTACCCCAGCTGAAATTTGGATGATTTCTGTTATTAGGATGATAAGTAGCTGGCACAGGCTGCTGTTGTCGCTGATAATTATTCACATACTGAACAGATTCGTTGACAAGAAAACACTGATCCATAGCATGAGAACCTGCACAAAGCTCACAAACCATAGCTATATGATTAACTCCATATGTAGCCAGAGAATCAACCTTCATTGACAGCGCTTGAAGCTACGCTGCAATAGCGGTGGCTGTATCGAATTCCAGAATACTTGCTACCTTCCCAGGCATCATCCTTTGAGTTGGGTTTTGATGCTCATTTGCAGCCATAGTCTCGATAAGATTATAAGCCTCAGTATAGCTTTTAGCCCATAAGGCGCCTCCAGCTGCTGCATCGAGCATGGGTCGAGATTGGGCCCCCAAACCATTATAGAAACCAGTGATCACCATCCAATCGGGCATTCCATGATGTGGACACTTTCTCAACATTTCCTTGTAGCGTTCCCAAGCTTCGCACATAGATTCTGTAGGTTGCTGCGCAAACTGAGTAAGAGCACTCCTCATAGCAGCAGTCTTTGCCATCGGATAAAACTTCACCAGAAACTTTTGCACAAGATCTTGCCAAGCAGTGATGGACCCAGCTGGTTCAGAATGTAACCAATCCTTAGCTTTGTCCCTCAGTGAGAATAGGAAAAGCCTCAGCTTGATAGCCTCAGCTTGATAGCCTCATCAGTCACGCCATTATACTTAAAAGTGCTGCAGATCTCGACAAAATTCCTTATGTGCATGTTGGGGTCTTCAGTCGCAGCCCCTCCAAAAGAAACAGAATTCTGCACCATCTGAATAGTGCCCGGCTTGATTTCAAAGGTGTTAGCTTGAATAGCCGGATGAAGAATGCTTGACTGAATGCCATCAATTTTTGGCCAAGAAAAGTCCATAAGAGCTGGATCAGCATGAACAATATGATCACCCATGTTTACTGGTTCTTTCCGCTCAGTTCCTGAATCCGAATCTTCAAAATCTATCTTCTCCGGAATATCAAGAACTTCGTCTGTCTCCTCAGCTGTATCTAAAGTCCTCTTGCGAGTACGAGAACGAGTTTGCATAAACGCTCGCTAAAGTACCTGAAACACAACCGAAAACAATAAGTAACTACTATGTCTTAATCACTGAGTCCTAATGACCAATGATGGTAAGTACATAAACTAAACAAATACGCCGAGTCCCCGGCAGCGGCGCCAAAAACTTGTTAGGGCGAAAACACGCGCTAATATTCACGCAAGTATACGCGTTCGCAAGTAATATAGAATACTTTCTAGTTCATTCCCACAGAGACTCAGACTAATTATAGTTTCTAATTAAACTCACGCACCAATGTATGATTACTTCTCAATGTTAAGACACTAACACTTAGAATTGTTGACTAAATATTAACTACAATTAATTACTTAATTAATCACTTCAAATTAACAATATTGAAACACTCATGAGATCACAACTTCATTACTACTTCCTTCAATAGTTATTATTATTACCTTTAGCATGTGACAGTGATGATATTAATCGAATAACACAAAACTGATAAAAGCCAACTTTCATTGTACTAATACCATTCTACCAAACATCAACAATTAAGATAGAAGTTGAATAGTCATCAATTATGCTGAGTTCCTATATGTCTACAGAAATTGACAACACAACGATTTAAGCACAAAGTATTCCTTTTGATTACACAGGGCGAATAAAACTATTAGAGTTACCCACTAATCATGCACATCATACATGAACCTATGCTAGCATGGCAAGTTCTAAAACTCAAGATCCACCGTCGCTTCACAAGAGATTAACACCCTATCTTATATGTTCGCGACGCACATAAGACGAATACGCACAACCAATACTAGATATCATACAATCATCACACACTAAATTATTAAACAATTAACTAAAGAATTCTATAGTAAATCCATTGCGACCCCATGATCACGATTAGCCCATAATAGCACTTATCGTCATCATGGGTTCATATGAAATCATGATAAACAAACACAAGAAAATAATAACTAAACTAATTATATTAAATCAGAGTACGTCACAAGAGTAGATAGGTTCAAGGTAAGAAAACTAGCATCCAACGTTACAACGAAACAAGAATCACAAGAAAATATGCTTCCTCTTCGTTGCTGTGTGCTAAAACGGTCTTCTTCCTTATCTCCTTCGCTCCTTGCTTAATACCACGATCCTCTCTCGTGAAAATGTCTCCAAATCTACTTATATAATAGTCCCATAAAACTCAGATTACATAGAAGTGGAAGCCAAATAGAAGTAGAAGTCCTAAAATAAATTATCTTTTTTCCCGACCCTACGCGGCCGCTCAGCATAGCTGAGCGGGCGCTCAGCTTCCTGCGCGGCCGCTCAGCATTGCTGAGCGGGCGCTCAGGACCTACTGGAAAATTCCTGAGTTTGCTCCGTTTCTTCTCCGTAATCTGCCCCTTCCTTTCCTCTCTCAATGGTGAACACATGCCAAGGCTTATTCTTGATGATTACTCCTCCGAAATACAACTAATACCCTGAAATGCATAAACACTAGAAAAATGCATCAAATACACAAAATACTTGATTTCAAGGCACCCATTTAAGCCATTTTAAGATATTCTAAGTGGTATTAAATGCCACTTATCATACGTGCAACTTCAATGAGAGTTCTATTCTTTCTTTCAATAAATCCATTTTCTGTGGAGTTCCAGGAGCAGAAAATTCCTGCTTGATTTCATGGTTTTTGCAGAACTCTTCCATTATCAAATTCTTGAACTCAGTACCATTATCACTTCTTATTATCTTCACAGAATCTTTAACCAATTTATCCAGTTGTCTGACATGATCAATCAAGATAGATGCAGTTCCACTTTTTGTGTGCAAGAAATACACCCATGTGTATCTGGTGAACTCATCCACTATGACCATAGCATATTTCTTCTTTGCAATAGACATGACATTTACTGGACCAAATAGATCAACATGCAGTAGGTGATAAGGCTCAAGAATTGATGATTCAGTCATGCTCTTGAATGAGGATTTCCTTTATTTAGCCTTCTGACAAGAATCACAAAGGCCATCAGGAGCAAATACTGACTTTGTCAGTCCTCTCACAAGATCTTTCTTGACTAGTTCATTTATATTGTTGAAATTTAAATGAGGGAGTTTCTTGTGCCAATTCCAGCTTTCTTCAATTGATGCTCTACTCATCAGACAGATTGCAGAACCATCAGTACTTGTTGAAAGCTTGGCTTCATAGATGTTACCACGCCTGTATCCTTTCAGAACAACTTTGCCTGTAGATTTACTTACAACTTCACAGTGTTCTTCAAAGAAATCCACATGATAACCTCTGTCAGAGATTTGACTAACACTCAGCAGATTGTGTTTAAGTCCTGAGACCAGAGCTACTTCTTTAATGATGACATTCCCGAGATTGATATTGCTATATCCCAATGTTTTTCCAATGTTGCCACCTCCATAAGAAACACTTGGGCCAGCCTTCTCCACAAAGTCTGATAGCAGGGCTTTATTTCCAGTCATATGTCCTGAACATCCACTGTCCAGAACTAAGATGTTTTTCCTGTTGCCCTTTAACTCAGCAGCTTCAGAACTGCTTTCAACACTTGCCATATCAGCATTTGCCATCAAGGCATAATTCTCCTCACTTTCAAAATCTGAGGTGTCTGTCCAGCTTTTCTTCTTTGTGACAAGAGCCTTGCTTTTGTCACTCTTCACTTTCTTGCAATCAGGAGATATGTGGCCTTTCTCACCACAGTTGTAGCATTTGACATTTGTATAATCTCCTCTGTCAGACTTTCCTCCTCTGCCCTCAGATTTTCTGAAATTCTTCTTATCAGAACTTGCACCTTTCCTGGACAACTTCTTTCCCTCCCTGAACTTCCTGTATGCAATCTTTGTGATTCCTTTCACTATAAGAGCACACAGCTTCATCATCTCTTCATCAGCATCCGTCTCAGGCAAGCTTTCAGATTCTGAGTCATCATCACTTTCAGAACTTGATGACTCAGTATCAGACTTTGTGAAGAGAGCTTTACCCTTGCCTTTCCTTGAGGTAGCTGCCTTGGGGGATTCTTCTTCAGCCTTAAGAGCAACTGTCCTTGACTTTCCTCCTTTCCTCTTTCTTCTTTGTTCCATCTCAAGTTCATGAGTCTTGAGCATCCCATAAATTTCATCAAGAGTTGTTTCATCAAGATTATAGTTGTCTCTTATTGTTGTTGCCTTCAAATCCCAGCTTTCAGGAAGAGCCAACAGGAATTTAAGGTTTGAATCTTCAAGATCATATTCCTTATCAACCAGTGACAAATCATTCAAGAGTTTGACAAATCTATCATATAAATCAGTCAATGACTCATTAGCCTTTGGGTCAAAGTGTTCACACTCTTGAGTGAGTATTGTCTTCCTGTTCTTCTTAATCGTATCAGTTCCCTGACATCTTGTTTCCAAGGCATCCCATATCTCCTTTGCAGTCTTGCAATTTATTACCCTCTTTGACATTACATTATCAATGGCACTATGCAGTAAGTGTCGTACCTTAGCATCCTCAGCAATTGATGCGATATCTTCAGCAGTGTAGTCACTCTTTTCCTTTGGTACTGACTTTGCTGCTTCACCTGCAACTGCAACAGCGAGCTTGGTTGGTTTGTGAGGCCCTTCCTTGATTCTATTAAGATATTCTGGATCTGTAGCTTCCAGAAACATGGGCATCCTCACCTTCCATATGGGATATTCAGATGGTCTCAATATAGGAACTCTAATAGTCTCATATCGGCTTTGAATTTGTGTCTTTGGAGGTTCTTCAGTTTTGGTGGGCTTAGTTGGAGTTTCTACTTCAGACATGATTGTTTTTGGATCTTAAATTGTTTGTGTGTTAACAGATAGGCTCTGATACCACTTGTTAGGTCACACACACTGTAGAGGGGGGTGAATACAGTGTATAGCACAATCAAATCAAACTTTAATAACTCAAGTAACAGAAAACAAACTTTATTCAAAACAATAAACTCTGTTACAGTATGGAACTGTCCTCTCTCAGTGATGAACAAATATCACGAGAGCTGCTAGGGTTACAATGAATAATCTTCTCGATAACGATAACACTTTTAGTGTAAACCCTATGTCTGTGTTTATATACTACACAGTTACAAGATAATCACTAATTGATATGGAATATATTTCTGCTTCCTAAAATATATCAATCAAATATCTTTTCTTCCAAGTATTCTATTCTTCATAGAATTCCTTCTCCATGCATATCTCTTCTTATGTTTGTCTCGATCTTCTCTTCCTGTAAATCAACTGATTTCCTTATCTAAATGTTTCCTTTAAGTCCTAATATTATCTTCTGATAGATATCTCCTGAACTTTAAGTACTGATGACTTAAGTTCTGACTTCAGTATAAGTACTGATTTCAGTTAAGTACTGATTTGTCCTGTTTAAGTAAGATCTGAAAACTAAACATAAATCACATTAGTCATGACATTATCAAATATATCTAACATAATAAATGTTTAATTCTTAGATATAACGTTCTTTATGGAAGTGGTATTTTAAATAATGGTCTGTATGTATGTGACGTAGAGCATAATTTACTACAAATTGAACATACTAATAAAAGAAAAAGGGATGATGAAAATCTCACTTTCTTGTGGCACTGCGTACTTGGTCATATTAGTGAAAATAGACTGCGGACATTACATAAGGAAAGGTTACTTGACCCCTTTGATTTTGAATCATATCCTACATGCGAGTCTTGTCTATTGGGTAAAATGACAAAATCTCCATTTAGTGGACATGGAGAGAGGGCTGCAGATTTGCTAGGATTGGTACACACAGATGTATGTGGACCACTACGCAAGCCATGAGTGGATTTTCATACTTCATTTCTTTCATAGATGATCGATCTAGATTCAAATATGTGTATTTGATGAAACACAAGTCTGAAGCCTTTGAAAAGTTCAAAGAATATAAGTATGAAGTGGAGAAACAAACCAAATATAGTATTATAACTCTTCGATCAGATCGAGGCGGTGAATACTTGAATGGAGAGTTTCTAGCTTATCTCAAAGAAAATGGTATAGTCTCCTAGTGGACTCCTCCATATACTCCACGGTTGAAAGGGGTATCTGAAAGGAGAAATCGAACTTTGTTAGACATGGTTCGGTCCATGATGAGCTATGCGAATTGTAACACCCCCATATCTGGGGTCGGGGATCCGGGTCGTCACGGTCTTTCTTTCCACAATATCACTTAACTTAATTAATAATAAATAACCTCATGCTGTGACCCCACACTAACACACACCACAACACTGTTATAGTCTCAGAGATGAAATTGAAATAAGTACAAGTCCTTGAATCCACAATTTAAAAGTTATTACAACCCTAAAATGATTACTTAATAAGTTTATAGTTAATTGCCATTATCTGCCACAAGTTATAATTATACATAATTGATTCCCAAAAGTAGAATGCCTGATCTACAAATAGATCTACCTCTGCAGCTATAGCAGCTACGATATCAACAAGAAGACGCTGGAGGCTTCCCACGTGCTTGCGCTGGGTCTGCTTGAGTCTGACCATCTTTCCTAATTGTTGTTGTGTGATGAAGAAATGAAGCAAGAGTGAGCATTACAGCTCGCAAGATAATATATAGTGTAAACAATAATGCAAGTATCTAAATGGATAACTTACTAGAATCCTTTATCAAGTGTAAGGTAATTACTTACTGGATATAGGCTTAAGGGAAGATGAAGTTACCAATTACTTCACTATACTTATACCATTTTAGAAAACTACTTGAACTACCACTGTTCAAAGTATAATAGGTTTCAAAAGTTCATCCCATAGATGAGACCACAAGTTAAGACTTGAATAGATTAAATCTTTGAAATATTTTTGAATGAAATGAAGTTACGAGGTACTTCATTAAGTCCCGATATATATATATATATCCACATATATACCTCTTATACATTTCCTGGAAACCTCTGTTATGTAAAGTATGAACAGAGTTTGTAATATCCAATGAATTTTGGAAAGAAAAGAATTTTGGCATAAACCCGATATCTTGCTGATCAGGCAAAGATACCAATAAGTAACCTTTTCTACTAGTAGATGGATGAATCCCCCACCGGTCATCACCCTGGCCTCATTAGGACCTTGTGCTGGACCGCCACCCGGCCTCTTACGCGTTGATGGACTGCCACCCAGCCACTTACACTTTGATAGACCGTACCCCGGCCTGTCACTTATGCCGACTCAATTAGATGGGCTTACTTCCCGAACGTTGGGTAAGTAATCAATTCATTTGTCAAAACAACAACCTCATTGTGAATATAAAATACACCACAGAGCCGGATCCCTCAGGTTTTGAGCGAGTATTTAAATCCCCTTCGAAAGGAGGATCTTAAATATAAAAATGAGTTTTGGGATCCGCCCTAACTTTTAAAAATCATTTTGAAGACTCGAAAACATTTTTAAGAATGTTTGGAGTAATGCTGATTTAATAAAATAAATCAGTCCCAATATATTTAGAAAATATCTGAATATTATTATTTAAATAATATTCCCATAAAGAATAATCTTTATAAAAATAATTGAAGTAGAAGTTTTAAAACTCATACTTGAAATGAATATTAATAACCAAAGATATACTTATACGAAAGTATGATCTTTATTTGAATAATCGAAAATAAGTTTGATTATCGAAACATTATTCTTTAATAAAATAAAGAATATTATTTAGTAAATAAGCGGAGTCATAAGTCCTCAAATGAATATTCAAAATAATATTCATTAAATAGAATAAACAGAGTCGTAAGTCCTTGAATGAATATTCAAAATAATATTCATTAAATAAAATAAACGGAGTCATAAGTCCTCGAATGAATATTCAACGTAATATTCATTAAATAAAATAAAGTTATCGAATAAACCTTATTCGATCAATAGTTTTGAAAACTATATCTATATCTATATATAAATAGATATAATATACTCGGGAACATCGACTCCCGGTTTTAGAAAATATCCACCTTTGGGTCCCCTATACTAAGGGTATACGCAACTACTGCTTATCTCTAGCATAGGTATTATGCAACTATAAGCATTGGAATCAACAGATAGATATCAAGATTACGAAACAGACATGCATATATCCCATATTAGCATGCTCCAATATATCGTAAGATTTGCTAATTAACCATCATGCATTTATCACAAGATAATGCATATACATATATACATCACAACAACAGTATAACGGGTAGAAAACTTGCCTGAGCGACTGGGGGTGGTAAAAGTCCTGGGATGAGTCTGGTAACCTATAAACATCATATAAGTTGGAATTAAACCAAAGTCTCTTAAGAATCTATACTTTAACCAATTAGACCCTAACGTTCGCTTTTGCGCTTAACGATTCACTTAAGTCGCTCGAGTACCCTCAGCTCCACCATTTTTAATAAATTAACCATTAAGAGTTTTAAGGGGATTCTTTAGCGAGTACCCTACCAACTGTCTAACCCACTTTACATAATTGTTTCATAATCCAATTAGTCATTTAAGGGCCTTAACCAATGTTTCAAAGTAAGGCGAGGGGTAATGGTTTGTTCGCGAAATGCCGTTACTTAAAACGGTCGTTTCTCCTAAACCGTACATCAGATTCAAGCGAACCACATATCAAAACGAAGCTCATAACATGAACTATCTAATCATGGCAATGGTCAAAACCTTACAGTGAGTTCACGGGTCCTGATATTAAGAACAAAAACAGTCTAAGGTAAATCGGGCATTACGACGGCTATGTTTACGCGATTACCAAATTTTAAACTACTCTAATTAACCACAAATCAACCACAAATCAACCATACAACCAAAATTCATCCAAATCCTATTAAATCAGTCCATTACTTCATGTTTTATCCATCTTATTCAATCACAACAAGAGCTACTATCTATACTTAAGGTTCATTAACCAATAACCAAGATTTACAACTCAAACTCATTACAAATCCAACCAAACTCTAAATATACATGAATCACGCTCTCATGAACTATAACAACAAAACCAAACCTAATAATAAAAGTAAAGTTAGGGTTTGGAGGGGTTATACCTTCCTTGGAGTGATTAGAGTAGCTAGGAAGCCTTGAGATAACTTAGGAATGCTTGGATCTTAAAGGAAATCAAAGAAAATAAAGTTAGTAATCTTGAAACACTATTCATCATCTTCTTCCTTGATTTATTGGAAGAGATTCATGAAGAAATAGAAGCTTAAACTCCTAGGATATGCTTATCTAATCATACGGGACCATGGGTAATTACCTTGCTATTTAACAAAGCTAGAATCTTGATTTTTGGAAATGTTCTCCTTGTAAACATGAAAAAGCCGAGAGCTAGGTGTTCTTGGGAGAGTGTTTGCTTTGTTGAATGTTTTTGTGGTGGAAAATGAAGTGAATGGGATATTTGGATGATTTGTTGGTTAATTAAAGTGAGTGGAGTATGACTAAGCATGACATCATCTTGGTGACTTCATCATTTACCACTTGTCATCACTTGGTGGTGGAAGCATCTTCTTATGCTAATCCTTGCTTAATTGCTTGATTATCATCCATAATCCTTGCACTAATCTCTCTTGCATTACTTGTCGTTTAATTGTTTTACGACTCGTTTATCGTTCGTCCTTGCTAATCGTTTGAGGGATCATATTCGGGATCTTATTACTTGGGTTCCCTTAACCTTTTCAATATATTATATTCCTTTTATGATCCTCTCTTATAATCCTTGAATTTAAATCCTTTTAGTCATGTTACCTTATACTCAATTCTTTCGGTATCTGGTGGATTTTCGGGAAAAATTAAAGTGTTCGAATTTGGATTCTGACGAACTTTATATGCACTTATATACCATATAGAGTACTAGTAAGATCTCAGAATAACCATAAAAGAACTCCTAGAAAGTGTGGCATGAAAAGTTTTCTTATTCAGCATAATCAGCAAAATCACTATTCATAAGGGTTACAAAAAGTCCAAAATTTTGGGGTTATTACAGTCTCCCCTCCTTAAAAGCATTCCGTCCCGGAATCAGATGGAAAACAAATGGGGGTACTTTTCTAGCATTACGCTCTCTAGTTCCAAAGTTGATTCTTCCACATTATGATTCTGCCATAGCACTCTGACTAGCTTGATCACTTTGTTTCGAAGCACCTGCTCCTTCTTATCCATAATCTTTACTGGTTTCTCCACGTAAGTCAGATCTGGTTGCTTATCCACCTGCTCGTACTCCACTATGTGTCTGGCATCCCGATGATACTTCCTTAGCATTGACATATGGAACACATTATGAACTTGTCTGGGATATATCGTGTAATTATTTTTGCTAATTAAATAATTATTATTTGTGTGTTCAGTATCTATTCTGTGAGTTAATTATTCAATGTTATCTGTAGTTGGATATTCAAAAATAATATTAATTGAGTATTTTAATTTTTATATGTCCAAAATAAAACATAGATAATTGTCATATCTTCCTAATTATTTTTTATGTTGATTTATGGATTTATAAGGATCATATGAAATTTATAAAATCTTTTTCCGAGTATTTAAAATCTATTTTATAAAAACGGGAACCAACTGACGTCAACCGTGGTTACGTTTTTGGAACCCGAAACTCTTCCGAGAACTCCTTCCTAACCTAATTATAATATTCCGAGCATATTCCATGTTTCGACATTTTCGATCCGGCGTACGGTTTGTTCTGCGCTGGTCCCGGCGCAACATTTTCGATACAATATTCATTTCGGTAAATCAATAAAACCCGTATTTTCGATAAATGGGAGCTTTTTATTAAACTATCCCAATTATCACTTCGTAGTACATGTAACCAGGCGCTGAGACCAAGACCGCAGTACAAATTGTACTGATTTGGATAATTATCCCGAAAATCGATACCGTTTGGATCAGTTTTTATAAATAAACGTACCGTTTTATATCCGGAATGATCCAGCGGGATACTAGTTTTCCGTAATTATAAATAGCCTTTTACCGTATTTTATTTTGTATCAAAATCATTTGCAGATAGTTAATTTTATAATTTTCAGAGAAAAACCCTAATTACATAAACTGTTCTAAGAATCAAACAGCAAAACGAAGGCGTTACCAATCTCTGTTTTCAAAGCTTGAGTAACCAAAACGAAGGATTTGAAGTGTTCTATCAGATTCTGAGCTTTGTTTCACTGCAGAATCAAAGGTTTATTTTCTGGAAATTTATTTATTTTCGAATTAAATTTATTAAAAATATGATTTTTGTTCGGATGATTGTTTGTATGATTTGATGACTGTATGTTGTAGAGCTTGTTTTCCTGATGATTTTGATATATTATACGTCTGATTTGGAGTTGAATAATATGTTCAAATTTGAGTTTGATTTTCGAATTTTAAAATTAGGGTTTATAACCCGTATGAATGTTCTTAATTAAAATTTGGGGGTTTCTTATTCTGGAATAGATTGATGTTGTGATATAGTGGATTGTGTTCTCTGTGAAATTTGCAATCTAGTCGTATAAGTTTCATGAATCACCGAGGTCTGTAGAGAAGGGAGTTGTCTTTTGAAATTTTCCGAAGTTCGCCGGAAACTGGAAAACTTCACGGCCAAATTCCGGCCAACTCAGGGATGATTAGAATGATTTGTTGGTATGGTTAAGTTCCTGGTGAATTATAGACGTGATCTGGAGGTGTTGGTGGGGTGAGAACGCCGGGAACGTGTTCTCCGGCCACCCCTGTATTTTCCAGCGAAGGGGCTGGAAAATTACAGTTTAGTACCTATAATTTTGAAAATGATGCAGTTTGGTCCATGAAGTTTCCAGACTTTGCAAATTTAGGATTCCTGTTTTAAAAATGTTTAAAAATCATATTTCCTATTTATTTTTATTATAAAAATTTATTTTTAATTTCTGAAAATTCTAAAAATTAATATTTTAATTCCGAAAATTATTTTTAATTCAAAAATAAATCTGAATTAATTAGTTAATTAATTTTAGTTAATTTTTAATTGATTAATTGGTCAATTAATTCAAAAATTAATTGATTAATTGATTTAATTAATTATTAATTGATTTTAGTTAATTATTTAATTAGATTTAATTATTTAAAAATGATTTAAAAATTTCAAAAAATAGTTTCGAGCTTTAAAATATTATTCTAAATTATTTCCAAGGCTCGATAATTATTATAAAATTATTTCAGAGCCAGAATTGGCCAACCGAACCCTGTTTATTAACTCGAAATTGATCCAACGACCCGTTTTAATTCCGAAAAATGTTTAAAAAATCATTTTAAATACCCAAAAGCCTATATATGACCTGAGACTTCTTTATAAATAATATATCATTGATTACGTGATGTATTATGTGCTATATGTGACTTGTTGATTGACTATCAGTCTATATATTCGGTGTTTACTTGATTATTGCATAACTTTCAATCTGTTAATCGGATTTGGGTAAAACGAAGGGTAGATAGAAGTATGTGTTGAATAGAACTCTATGAGTCCATTATTGATAGATGTTTATGATATGTGAGCAGAAGAGTCAAGGCGTAGGAAAGGGAAACAGGTAGTTGAGGAGTAAGACGATTGTGATTGGAAGCGAGTGCAGAATAGTAAGCTAATACCAGGCAAGTGTTCTGAACTTTCTCGAGATATTGTTGTACTTGATAATCCTGTGATATTGCAAGTGCTTTGAAGCACGGAAACCTAAACCCCGATTCCAGTTATTGATCTTGAGCCATGAACCTTATTCTTTCTAGACCATTGATTGTTGTATACCCAAACACGAACCTCAAGTATACGATACTACTCCACAAATACATGCAAACAAAATCCCAAACACTAAACTCAATTAATTATATACTCAAATATTGTATCCTATGCTTTGAAAGCCCAAATCTTTGAAACCCTGAAGTGTTGATTTATTTATTATCAAATTCTTTCAATACCAGCATCCAAGCTTTTAAATTATCTTATTGATCCTTACAAGGATTGAAACCCTTTCATTGTTAAACACTCATTGTTGTTAATGATTCTGATTATTGTTTATTATTGCTTATTTTGTTATTATGTTAGAATTGGATTGTTTTTATAAAATTGTGGACCAGATTCGTGGTCAGACCATATAATGGTCAAGTTAGGCTAATGTGTGCCTTGAATCCAGTAGTTAGAGCAATGCTGTGTGCCTTGCTTGGGGTTAGCGCGTGACTGATCAGCAACCTAACCTTGTTTTTTTAAATTAAAAGTATAATATCCAATTCTAAATCATAATCTATTGTTCACTTGATATCATAATCATGTTCACCTGATGATCATTATTCTCAGTTTTGTCATTGTAACTTGCTGAGCTAGTTAGCTCATTTGTGCAATGTTGTTTATATTCTTTCCAGCTAAAAAGGAACCAGTTGGTAACGAGGATCCCCAGTCCAGCGCGAGAGCTAGGGGTTCAGGTTGAGAAAGCTGAGCTAGTAGGCTTCTTTTGGAATAATTTAAGTCTGTAAAAGTTTGTAATAAAGTTTAATACTCAGTTTGAGTTTGAATGGTTGGGATTTGAACGATATGTAATATAAGTAGATGTGTGGCTTGTGTGCATACTTTAACCTGTTGCGATCCGTGGTAGTTGGTAAATAGGGTCACTGCATATTATTGTTATCTTTATTATTGTTATAAGCATGTTATAAATAAGATGTGTGTGTGTGTGGACCCCAAACTTCTGACCCGGGTTTGGAGGGTGCCACAGGTTTGGTATCAGAGCCACAGGTTATAAGTCACTGACACAAGCCTAGGTTGATGGGAATGGGTAGAGGGTTAGGATTAGAAGTAAGGAATATAAAGATAGAACGTTGAGAGGTTGAGTGCTTCGGTATATCAGGTATTAGTGTAATTCGCGTTATGGGTTGAGATTCTTATATTGTGATATGATTTCAGATAGCAGCGATGGCCGACTCTTTTATTCCTGTATCAGCTGATCACTCAGAGCCTTCAGTTGGAGTGCCGTCTTCGGATCCACGTCCTGTTGTTCCACCAGTGCTGGCTATACTACCTCTACCTGTGTTGCAGCCCGTACCACTGCAGGCTATTCCACCTTCAGGCATGAGGCCACCTGTTAGAGGATCCCCACCTGCTGATTCAGGCTTTACTAGTCATCCAGTTACAGGAGTACCTTTTCAGTTCTCTTCCTATCCTGTCCCATATCATCAGTTTGAGGCTTGCCTTATGGAGCAACGATTCCTTCAAGGTCAGATCCAGGAGTTATTGCATATTATGCGTACCAGAGAGATGGGGAGTGGTGAGAGGCGACTTAGGGAGAGGCTTCAGGCATTTCGTAGAGCAGCTGCTGTGTGGATTACTGAGGCTACACATGAGGATATCACTCCTGATTTTTTAGTGGAGTGGGCTAAGTGGGTTCTAGAGGAGCTTGAGGAGATTGGAGGTCCAGATTTGCCATGAGCCAGAGATTTAGAGATGGAGATGCTGAGCAATGTTGTTATGGTTAATTACAACTGTTTTACAAAACTATTCTTTTATACAAAGATTTGATTCAAAAGCTGAATAAGTTATTTGATTCTTTACAGAAAATGCCTCCCAGAAGAAATACCCGCACCAACACCCAGAATGAAGAAACCAACAACAATAACAACCAAGATGATACGAACCCAAATGTGAACCCAGGACCCATAGACCCAACAATAGCCCAGATTCTTCAAATCTTGGCCCAACAAACAGTTCACCTGGCACAACAACAACAAAGACAGACCAACCCCCAGGTAACTTTTAAAACTTTTCAGGCAGTAAACCCACCAGAATTCAAGGGTTCCTTAGAGCCAATTGAAGCAAATGTGTGGTTAAACGAAATAGAGAAGGCATTTGCCTTAGTGAAAGTAAAAGAGGAACAGAAGGTTGAGTTTGCAAGTTACTATCTGAAGAATGAAGCCACCTATTGGTGGGAAATGGTGAAGACATTGGAAGGCACATATGTTATTACTTGGGAAAGGTTTAAGGAATTGTTTTTAGAAAAATATTTTCCTCAGTTTGTTCAGGATCAAATGGAGCTGAAGTTTTTAGAATTCAAGCAAGGGAACATGTCGGTAACAGATTATGAGGGTAAGTTTGAGGAATTGTCAAGGTATGTACCGTCGTATGTGGATACTGACAGGAAGAAAGCTAAAAGATTTCAGCAAGGTTTGAAACCATGGATAAGAGGGAAGGTAGCCATTTTTGAATTGGATAGTTATGCAGGAGTAGTACAGAAGGCTATGATCGCAGAGACAGAGAGTGAGATGTTCCAGAAGGAAAAGGAAAGCAAGAAAAGGAAAGTTGAGGGAAGTGAGGGTCAGTCACAACCAGGGAAGTTTCCAAATTTTAAGAAGGGCAAGTTTCAGCCAGGGAGAAATTTTAATTTCAGGAGACAAAATGCAGGAGACGGAGGCCAGGGCAACCGTCCAGCTAATGTGAATCAGCCGAATCAGTTGAGATTAACTTTTCCAGATTGTCAAGTTTGTGGAAAGAAGCATGGGGGAGTTTGTAACAAGTTGAACGTGGTATGTTTCAAATGTAATCAGAAAGGGCACTATTCGAGGGAGTGCCGAAATCAGCCAGCAAGAGAGCCAGCAAATAAGGATCAACCTATCCAGAATCCAGCAGTGAAGGTTCCAGCCATTGGATTTACGTGCTTCAAATGTGGAAAGCCAGGACATATGGCCAGGGATTGCAAGACACCATCCCCAGTCAGTAATACATTGAGGATTATGGGATCTATCCCAACAGTGAATGAAACTCCAAGGGCTAGAGTTTTCAACATGTCAGTAAAGGATGCTATCCAGGATACAGATGTCGTGACAGGTACGCTCAATATGAATTCTTTATGTGCCAAAGTGTTAATAGATTCGGGAGCAACTCGATCGTTTGTTTCACAAGATTTTTTTAGCAAGTTAACTTGTCCAGTAGAGTATTTAAATGAAATAATGACTATGGAATTAGCAAACCAAGAACGTGTAACTGTGAATCAAGTTTGTGGGAATTGTGAGGTTGAGATTTCTGGTAGTAAGTTTTGTGTAGATTTGATACTATTTAAGTTAGGAGAATTTGACATTATATTAGGGATGGATTGGTTATCCAGGCACGATGCCCAGATAGATTATCGAAATAAGAAGGTAATGGTGAAAATGCCAGACGAAAGGATAGTAACGTTCAAAGGTCAAAAACAAGTAAAGAAGTTCTTAACGATGATTCAAGCCAAGAAGTTACTACGACAAGGATGTGAGCATTTCATGGCATATGTGATTGACAGAAGTCAAGAACCAACAAAACTTGAAGATATTCCAGTTGTGAATGAATTTCCAGACATATTTCCTGACGAGTTACCAGGACTTCCTCTAGATAGAGAAATTAAATTTGCGATCGACTTAGCACCGAAACAGAACCAGTATCCAAGGCCCCGTACAGAATGGCTCCTGTTGAGATGAAAGAGCTAGCAAAGCAATTGCAAGAGCTGTTAGAAAAAGGAGTAATCAGACCCAGTGTATCCCCGTGGGGAGCCCCGATATTATTTGGTAAGAAGAAAGATGGAAGCATGAGACTGTGTATTGATTACAGTGAGCTCAACAAGCTTACGATCAAGAATAAGTATCCGTTACCCAGAATTGACGATCTGTTCGACTAGTTGAAGGGAGCCAAGTATTTCTCCAAAATTGATTTAAGATCAGGATATCATCAACTAAAGATCAAGCCAGAAGATATACCAAAGACAGCTTTCAGAACAAGATATGGACATTACGAGTTTTTAGTGATGTCTTTTGGATTGATCAATGCCCCGGCAGCGTTTATGGACCTGATGAACAGAATTTTCAAGGAGTATTTGGATAAGTTTGTTATTGTGTTTATAGATGATATTTTAATCTATTCAAAGACGGAAGAGGATCATGCGGAACATGTGAGAACGGCTTTGGAGATTTTAAGGAAAAAGAAGTTATATGCTAAATTCTTGAAGTGTGAGTTTTGGCTACAGGAAGTTCAGTTCTTAGGGCACATAGTTAGTAATAAAGGGATCAAAGTGGACCCGGCAAAGATCGAGGCAATTACGAATTGGGAGAGACCGAAAACACCCACCGAGGTAAGAAGTTTTTTAGGATTGGCGGGATATTATCGTCGATTTGTTCAAAATTTCTCGAGGATTGCCACACCATTAACAAAGCTTACACGAAAGAATGAGAAGTTTATATGGAACGACAAATGCGAGGAAAGTTTTCAGGAGTTGAAGCGACGATTGATCACGTCACCTGTTTTGTCACTTCCAGACGATCAAGGGAATTTCGTAATTTATTGTGATGCTTCTCACAAAGGATTAGGATGTGTTCTAATGTAACACAAAAAGGTGATTGCGTATACGTCAAGGCAATTGAAACCACATGAACAGAAGTATCCTACTCATGATTTGGAGCTAGCAGCCATAGTTTTCGCTTTGAAGATTTGGAGACATTATTTGTATGGAGAAAAGTGCGAGATTTTCACGGATCACAAAAGCTTAAAGTATATATTTACCCAGAAGGAACTTAATATGAGGCAAAGGAGATGGTTAGAGTTGATCAAGGATTATGATTGCTCGATTAATTATTATCCCGGTAAAGCGAATGTTGTAGCAGACACGTTAAGTCGGAAGGAAAGGTTAAATGTGTTGTCCGTACCTGAAGAGATATATAAGGAATTTGAGAAATTGGAATTGGAGATTAGAGTTTGCAAGCCTGAGGAAGTAAAAGTGTATAGTATGATTTTCCAACCGGAATTATTAGAGAAAATAAAGAAATGTCAGGAAGATGTAATGGATCAAGATATAAATCATTTGGTAGGGGAAGAGTTATGCACGCAGAAAGATGAACAAGGTATTCTGAGGTTTTCATCTATAATTTGGATTCCACCGGTGACAAAGTTAAAGAATGAAATTCTACAGGAGGCACATAATTCAAGGTATTCCATCCATCCAGGAAGTACCAGGATGTATAGAGATTTAAAGAAGAATTATTGGTGGCCAGACATGAAGAGGGAAATTGCGGAATGGATTAGCAAATGTTATACCTGTCAGAGAGTTAAAGCAGAGCATCAGAGACCAAGTGGATTGCTACAGCCATTGGAGATTCTAGAATGGAAATGGGAACACATTGCCATGGATTTTATATTTGGATTACCAAGGACAAGGGCTAATCATGATGCCATTTGGGTTATAGTGGATAGACTTACCAAGTCAGTTCATTTTCTGCCTATAAATGAAAGATTTTCGCTCGACAAGTTAGTCCATATGTACCTAAAGGAAATTGTAGTTCGTCATGGAGTTCCAGTGTCTATTGTATCTGATCGAGATCCACAATTTAATTCAAGATTTTGGAAGAGTTTTCAAGAATGTTTAGGAACAAAATTGAATATGAGTACGGCCTATCACCCGCAGACGGATGGCCAAAGTGTAAGAACGATCCAGACAATCGAGGACATGTTACGTGTTTGTGCTATTGATTTCAAAGGAAGTTGGGACGAGCATTTACCCCTGGTAAAGTTTGCTTATAACAACAGCTATCACGCCAGCATTGTGATGCCATCCTATGAAGCCCTTTATGGACGCAAATGTAGATCTCCAGTATATTGGGACGAAGTAGGAGAACATAAAATACTCGGACCTGAATTGGTGCAGCAGACAAAGGAAGTTGTTAAAATTATCCAGAAGAGATTAATAGCCGCACAAGATCGTCAGAGGAAGTATGCAGATCAGTCAAGGAAAGACATGGAATTTGAAGAAGGAAGCTTGGTATTACTGAAAGTATCACCGTGGAAAGGACTAACGAGGTTTGGAAAGAAAGGAAAGCTGAGTCCAAGATATGTCGGACCTTTTGAGATCCTAAAGCGTGTTGGCAAAGTAGCTTACGAGTTCGTGTTACCACCGCACATGGAGCACATTCACAATGTTTTTCACGTATCGATGCTCAAGAAATATAATCCAGACTCCAGGCATGTAATAGAATATGAGCCAATAGAGCTTCAGGCAGATTTGTCTTATGTAGAGAGTCCGATAGAGATTTTAGAGGAGAGAGAGAAAGTATTGAGAAATAAAGTGGTAAAGTTAATAAGAGTATTATGGAGAAACCCAAAGGTTGAAGAGTCAACCTAGAAATTAGAAAGTGATATGAGAGAAAAGTACCCTCATTTGTTTTTTTAGGAGATTCTGAGGACAGAATCCTTTTAAGGGGGGAGGATGTAATATCTGGGATATACCGTGTAATTATTTTTGCTAATTAAATAATTATTATGTGTGTGTTCAGTATATATTCTGTGAGTTAATTGTTAAATGTTATATGTACTTGGATATTTAAAAATAATATTAATTGAGTATTTTAATTTTTATATGTCCAAAATAAAACATAGATAATTGTCATATCTTCCTAATTATTTTTATGTTGATTTATGGATTTATAAGGATCATATGAAATTTATAAAAAAAATTTCCGAGTATTTAAAATCTATTTTATAAAAACGGGAACCAACTGACGTCAACCGTTGTTACGTTTTTGGAACCCGAAACTCTTCCGAGAACTCCTTCCTAACCTAATTGTAATATTCCGAGCATATTCCAAGTTTCGACATTTTCGATCCGGCGTACGGTTTGTTCTGCGTTGGTCCCGGCGCAACATTTTCGATACAATATTTGTTTCGGTAAATCAATAAAACCCGTATTTTCGATAAATGCGAGCTTTTTATTAAACTATCCCAATTATCACTTCGTAGTACGTGTAACCAGGCGCTGAGACCAAGACCGCAGTACAAATTGTATTGATTTGGATAATTATCCCGAAAATCGATATCGTTTGGATCAGTTTTTATAAATAAACGTACCGTTTTATATCCAGAATGATCCAGCGGGATACTAATTTTCCGTAATTATAAATAGCCTTTTACCGTATTTTATTTTGTATCAAAATCATTTGCAGATAGTTAATTTTATAATTTTCAGAGAAAAACCCTAATTACATAAACTGTTCTAAGAATCAAACAGCAAAACGAAGGCGTTACCAATCTCTATTTTCAAAGCTTGAGTAACCAAAACGAAGGATTTGAAGTGTTATATCAGATTTTGAGCTTTGTTTCACTGCAGAATCAAAGGTTTATTTTCTGGAAATTTATTTATTTTCGAATTAAATTTATTAAAAATATGATTTTTTGTTCGGATGATTGTGTGTATGATTTGATGACCGCATGTTGTAGAGCTTGTTTTCCTGATGATTTTGATATATTATACGTCTGATTTGGAGTTCAATAACATGTTCAAATTTGAGTTTGATTTTCGAATTTTAAAATTAGGGTTTATAACCCGTATGAATGTTCTTAATTAAAATTTGGGGGTTTCTTATTCTGGAATAGATTGATGTTGTGATATAGTGGATTGTGTTCTCTGTGAAATTTGCAATCTAGTCGTATAAGTTTCATGAATCACCGAGGTCTGTAGAGAAGGGAGTTGTCTTTTGAAATTTTCCGAAGTTCGCCGGAAACTGGAAAACTTCACGGCCAAATTCCGGCCAACTCAGGGATGATTAGAATGATTTGTTGGTATGGTTAAGTTCCTGGTGAATTATAGATGTGATCTGGAGGTGTTGGTGGGGTGAGGACGCCGGGAACGTGTTCTCCTGCCACCCCTGTATTTTCCAGCGAAGGGGCTGGAAAATTACAGTTTAGTACCTATAATTTTGAAAACGATGCAGTTTGGTCCCTGAAGTTTCCAGACTTTGCAAATTTAGGATTCATGTTTTAAAAATGTTTAAAAATCGTATTTCCTATTTATTTTTATTATAAAAATTCATTTTTAATTTCTGAAAATTCTAGAAATTAATATTTTAATTCCGAAAATTATTTTTAATTCAAAAATAAATCTGAATTAATTAGTTAATTAATTTCAGTTAATTTTTAATTGATTAATTGGTCTATTAATTCGAAAATTAATTGATTAATTGATTTAATTAATTATTAATTGATTTTAGTTAATTATTTAATTAGATTTAATTATTTAAAAATTATTTAAAAATTTCGAAAAATAGTTTCGAGCTTTAAAATATTATTCTAAATTATTTCCAAGGCTCGATAATTATTATAAAATTATTTCGGAGCTAGAATTGGCCAACCGAACCCTGTTTATTAACCCGAAATTGATCCAACGACCCGTTTTAATTCCGAAAAATGTTTAAAAAATCATTTTAAATACCCGAAAGCCTATTTATGACCCGAGACTTCTTTATAAATAATATATCATTGATTACGTGATGTATTATGTGCTATATGTGACTTGTTGATTGACTATCAGTCTATATATTCGGTGTTTACTTAATTATTGCATAACTTTCAATCTGTTAATCGGATTTGGGTAAAACGAAGGGTAGATAGAAGTATGTGTTGAATAGAACTCTATGAGTCCATTATTGATAGATGTTTATGATATGTGAGCAGAAGAGTCAAGGCATAGGAAAGGGAAACAGGTAGTTGAGGAGTAAGACGATTGTGATTGGAAGCGAGTGCAGAATAGTAAGCTAATACCAGGCAAGTGTTCTGAACTTTCTCGAGATATTGTAGTACTTGATAATCCTGTGATATTGCAAGTGCTTTGAAGCACGGAAAACTAAACCCTGATTCCAGTTATTGATCTTGAGCCATGAACCTTATTCTTTCTAGACCATTGATTGTTGTATACCCAAACACGAACCTCAAGTATACGATACTACTCCACAAATACATGCAAACAAAATCCCAAACACTAAACTCAATTAATTATATACTCAAACATTGTATCCTATGCTTTGAAAGCCCAAATCTTTGAAACCCTGAAGTATTGATTCATTTGTTATCAAATTCTTTCAATACCAGAATCCAAGCTTTTAAATTATCTTATTGATCCTTACAAGGATTGAAACCCTTTCATTGTTAAACACTCATTGTTGTTAATGATTCTGATTATTGTTTATTAATGCTTATTCTGTTATTATGTTAGAATTGGATTGTTTTTATAAAATTGTGGACCAGATTTGTGGTCAGACCATATAATGGTCAAGTTAGGCTAATGTGTGCCTTGAATCCAGTAGTTAGAGCAATGCTGTGTGCCTTGCTCAGGGTTAGCGCGTGACTGATCAGCAGCCTAACCTTGTTTTTTTCAAAATTAAAAGTATAATATCCAATTCTAAATCATAATCCATTGTTCACTTGATATCATAATCATGTTCACCTGATGATCATTATTCTCAGTTTTGTCATTGTAACTTGCTGAGCTAGTTAGCTCATTTGTGCAATGTTGTTTATATTCTTTCCAGCTAAAAAGGAACCAGTTAGTAACGAGGATCCCCAGTCCAGCGCGAGAGATAGGGGTTCAGGTTGAGAAAGCTGAGCTAGTAGGCTTCTTTTGGAATAATTTAAGTCTGTAAAAGTTTGTAATAAAGTTTAATACTCAGTTTGAGTTTGAATGGTTGAGATTTGAACGATATGTAATATAAGTAGATGTGTGGCTTGTGTGCATACTTTAACCTGTTGCGATCCGCGGTAGTTGGTAAATAGGGTCACTGCATATTATTGTTATCTTTATTATTGTTATAAGCAGGTTATAAATAAGATGTGTGTGTGTGGACCCCAAACTTCTGACCCGGGTTTGGAGGGCGCCATAGAAAGTCCTCGCAGTAGGTGGCTTATTGGAGGCAGCTCTGCTTGCTCCTGAAGCTGCTAGTTTGTTTATTGGGCATTCCCTCTTCCAATGACCCGGGCGTCCATACTGATGACAAGTGGTGGTTGGGCGGGTAATGGGGGTTGGCAAAGTGCACTTGTCCAAATAGTGACCTTCTTGACCATACATGAAGCAGATTATC
This sequence comes from Apium graveolens, assembly GCF_009905375.1. Classification (NCBI taxonomy): domain Eukaryota; kingdom Viridiplantae; phylum Streptophyta; class Magnoliopsida; order Apiales; family Apiaceae; genus Apium; species Apium graveolens. Next base: position 8,441 of record NW_027418776.1, on the reverse strand, counting down.
GGCTTTCCTTTACAATCCCCAGAATGCATTCTTCCACAAGTGTTACAGGCTGGCAATGGGGGTCGAGACTGGTTGGAATAGGACATTCTTGACTTATGGCCGCTCTGGCTCACATTCATACTCATTGGCTGCTTAAACCCAGTGTTCCTTCCCGGTAGGGACACTGCTCCTCGATTAAATCTAGTTGGGAAGCTCCTTCCTGCGGAACCTCCACCAATGCTCATACTTTTTCTCTTTATTCCCTTCTTCTCTCTTTCCTTCTGCATCTGTTCACTTCCGGCTTCTACAATTGTTGCCTTTTGCACCAGGGTGGCATAATCAGTAAGCTCAAGGATTGCCACCCTATTCTGAATCCACGGTTTCAGTCCCTGCTGAAACCTTCTAGCTTTCTTTTCCTCGGTGCTCACAAACTCCGGCACAAACCTTGATAACTCAGTAAATTTTGCTTCATACTCTGCTCCAGATAAGTTATTCTGCTTTAGCTCCAAGAACTTGAGCTCCATCTGGTTCTCCATAAACCTCGGGAAATACTTTCCCAAAAACAACTGACTGAATCTCTCTCAGGTTATAATAGCATCTGTCTTCATGTTTTTCTTGGCCTCCCACCAATAGTTAGCCTCTCCTTTCAGAAGGTAGGTAGCAAATACAGTTTTCTGTGCCTCATCGGTACTCAGAATCTCGAAGGATTTCTCCATTTCCTTTAGCCATGCCTTTGCCTCAACTGGGTCGGCTGATCCGTGGAACTCAGGGGGGCTTAAGGGACTTGAAAGCCCTGAAAGAGTTTGCCATAACATTGTTATTTCCTTGAGGGGGTGGGTTGGGTTGACGTTCCAAGTTCTTCCTTAGTAGTTGCATGAATTGTCCAATAGGTAACATGCCTGAGTTTGGTACTGGTTGCTCAACCTCGGTTTCTCTTTCTTCAGCCTCTATCTCAAATCCTTCAACATCATATGTTTCCTCCTCCTCTTCATACAGGGAGTCATCCTGTTCAAAATAATCCCCATCTTCCTCTTCACTGTGTTCTTGGTTCCTACCGTCTTGGTTATGGCTTCCCTGGTCCTCAGATCCAGGGTTCCCCTAGTTCCAATCTTTCTTGGCGGCATGATACTGATAAATTTTTGGGAAATTCAACGTTAAATCACATTCATACATAAAATTGTGCCTTGCATAGTTCTATAATGGGGAGAATGTATCTCGCAATTCTATTATATTATGACAGTTCTAATAAGAAGTGCAGTAATAATAATGATAAAAACAGTGATCTCGTCACTAAGAAACTGAACTGAAAGGAAACAAATATATACATAATACGGGAAATACATAGTTTGATCTGGTCAAAAGTTCAACAGTTCTACAGCCATCTGCCCAAAAGTGATACACAAGAGTCTATCTGTCTAGTCAGAGAAAGGGATGCTATATACAAGTCAACTATCCCGGAAAATTGGCTCTTACTATGGCCTCGACTAACTAGACGACTAGACTACCCCATCACCAGTCCTGAATCACACACCGGAGCGGGTCAGCTCCCACACCCTTTCCAACGCACGACGGAAGATGTAGTCAGCCTGCCTCCTAGAGATCCTGTCGTGCCTGTCCCCCTGGAGTGATCGGAGTCTCGCACGGGCCGTGAGCTTTACCCCCGTCAGCTCCATCCTCAAGGATCGGGGTATAGTAGCCCTAGTCTCATAAGCTCGGGCACGCCTACCCGCCCTCTCCGCATCCAACTCCCTCCTGACCTCATCCAGTCAGGCCTCAGCAACAGCCACTCGGGTCCTCTGTACATCCTGAATATAGCCGTGAGCTAACAAAGACTGCCTATGGGCAGGGTCGAGAGGTGGTGAATCCAGAGCCGCTGGGGGTGCCTCCTCGGTCTGCCTAGGCTCGGGAGTATGGGTCTCTGAGCTGTCATCATAGGGTCTCCAAGATAGTGGTGGAGGGGTAGGAGCTCTGACCACCGGGAGTGAGGGTAAAGGGGTACCAGTGTACTCTACCATAGCTCCGACATGCTCCTCAGCTACTAGGACCTCATCCGGGTCCTCCTCATCTGAATTCGCAATAACCTCCGTCTCTGACTCCTCTGAGGGGTCCTCCTTCTCCTCCATCTCAGGCTCCTCCGGTTTCTCGGCATCTAGCAGCCTCATCATGCTCACGCTCGAACATCTCTGGGTCCTGTATCTCATGAACCTACACATTAAACGAGCTAAGTTACTATCATGATACTTATAAGGGTTCCCGTAAGAGTTTTAACTGTCAATGCTACTTTAAGTAGTCCGACTATGAACTTGGCAAGAGTTCGTATTATCTTTGTGAGTTTATTATTATATCGTCGCATCATCTCTGAGGTTTATAACGCTTAGCTCTGATACCATTTCCGTAACACCCCCAGATCTGGGGTCGGAAATCCGGGTCATCACGGTCTTTCTTTCCACAATATCACTTAACTTAATCAATAATAAATAACCGCATACTGTGACCCCACACTAACACACACCACAACACGTTATAGTCTCAGAGATGAAATTGAAATAAGTACAAGTCCTTCAATCCATAATTTAAAAGTTATTACAACCCAAAATGATTACTTGATAAGTTTACAGTTAATTGCCATTATCTGCCACAAGTTATAATTATACATAATTGATTCCCAAAAGTAGAATGCTTGATCTACAAATAGATCTACCTCTGCAGCTATAGCAGCTACGATATCAACGGGAAGACGCTGGACGCTTCCCACGCGCCTGCGCTGGGTCTGCTTGAGTCTGGTCATCTTTCCTAACTGTTGTTGTGTGATGAAGAAATGAAGCAAGAGTGAGCAGTACAGCTCGCAAGATAATATATAGTGTAAACAATAATGCAAGTATCTAAATGGATAACTTACTAGAATCCTCTATCAAGTGTAAGGTAATTACTTACTGGATATAAGTTTAAGGGAAGATGAAGTTACCAATTACTTCACTATACTTGTACCATTTTAAAAAACTACTTGAACTACCACTGTTCAAAGTATAATAGGTTTCAAAAGTTCATCCCATAGATGAGACCACAAGTTAAGACTTGAATAGATTAAATCTTCGAAATATTATTGAATGAAATGAAGTTACGAGGTACTTCATTAAGTCCCGATATATATATCCATATATATATCTCTTATACATTTCCTGGAAACCTCTGTTATGTAAAGTATGAACAGAGTTTGTAATATCCAATGAATTTTGGAAAGAAAAGAATTTTGGCATAAACCTGATATCTTGCTGATCAGGCAAAGATACCAATAAGTAACCTTTTCTACTAGTAGATGGATGAATCCCCCACCGGTCATCACCCTGGCCTCATTAGGACCTTGTGCTGGACCGCCACCCGGCCTCTTATGCGTTGATGGACTGCCACCCAGCCACTTACACTTTGATAGACCGTACCCCGGCATGTCGCTTATGCCGACTCAATTAGATGGGCTTACTTCCCGAATGTTGGGTAAGTAATCAATTCATTTGTCAAAACAACAACCTCGTTGTGAATATAAAATACACCACAGAGCCGGATCCCTCAGGTTTTGAGCGAGTATTTTAATCCCCTTTGAAAGGAGGATCTTAAATATAAAAATGAGTTTTGGGATCCGCCCTAACTTTTAAAAATCATTTTGAAGACTCGAAAACATTTTTAAGAATGTTTGGAGTAATGTTGATTTAATAAAATAAATCAGTCCCAATATATTTAGAAAATATCTGAATATTATTATTTAAATAATATTTCCATAAAGAATAATTTTTATAAAAATAATTGAAGTAGAAGTTTTAAAACTCATACTTGAAATGAATATTAATAACCAAAGATATACTTATACGAAAGTATGATCTTTATTTGAATAATCGAAAATAAGTTTGATTATCGAAACATTAGTCTTTAATAAAATAAAGAATATTATTTAGTAAATAAGCGGAGTCATAAGTCCTCGAATGAATATTCAAAATAATATTCATTAAATATAATAAACAGAATCGTAAGTCCTCGAATGAATATTCAAAATAATATTCATTAAATAAAATAAACGGAGTCATAAGTCCTCGAATGAATATTTAAGGTAATATTCATTAAATAAAATAAAGTTATCGAATAAACCTTATTCGATTAATAGTTTTGAAAACTATATCTATATATATATATAAATAGATATAATATACTCGGGAACATCGACTCCCGGTTTTAGAAAATATCCACCTTTGGGTCCCCTATAATAAGGGTATACGCAACTACTGCTTATCTCTAGCATAGGTATTATGCAACTATAAGCATTGGAATCAACAGATAGATATCAAGATTATGAAACAGACATGCATATATCCCATATCAGCATGCTCCAATATATCGCAAGATTTGCTAATTAACCATCATGCATCTATCACAAGATAATGCATATACATATATACATCACAACAACAGTATAACGGGTAGAAAACTTGCCTGAGCGACTGGGGGTGGTAAAAGTCCTGGGATTAGTCTGGTAACCTATAAACATCATATAAGTTGGAATTAAACCAAAGTCGCTTAAGAATCTATACTTTAACCAATTAGACCCTAACGTTCGCTTTTGCGCTTAACGATTCATTTAAGTCGCTCGAGTACCCTCGGCTCCACCATTTTTAATAAATTAACCATTAAGAGTTTTAAGGCGATTCTTTCGCGAGTACCCTACCAACTGTCTAACCCACTTTACATAATTGTTTCATAATCCAATTAGTTATTTAAGGGCCTTAACCAATGTTTCAAAGTAAGGCGAGGGGTAATGGTTTGTTCGCGAAACGCCGTTACTTAAAACGGTCGTTTCTCCTAAACCGTACATCGGATTCAAGCGAACCACTATATCAAAACGAAGCTCGTAACATGAACTATCTAATCATGGTAATGGTCAAAACCTAACAGTGAGGTCACGGGTCCTGATGTTAAGAACAAAAACAGTCTAAGGTAAATCGGGCATTACGACGGCTATGTTTACGCGATTACCAAATTTTAAACTACTCTAATCAACCACAAATCAAACATACAACCAAAATTCATCCAAATCCTATTAAATCAGTCCATTACTTCATGTTTTATCCATCTTATTCAATCACAACAAGAGCTACTATCTATACTTAAGGTTCATTAACCAATAACCAAGATTTACAACTCAAACTCATTACAAATCCAACCAAACTCTAAATATACATGAATCAGTCTCTCATGAACTATAACAACAAAATCAAACCTAATACTCAAAGTAAAGTTAGGGTTTGGAGGGGTTATACCTTCCTTGGAGTGATTAGAGTAGCTAGGAAGCCTTGAGATAGCTTAGGAATGCTTGGATCTTAAAGGAAATCAAAGAAAATAAAGTTAGTAATCTTGAAAACACTATTCATCATCTTCTTCCTTGATTTATTGGAAGAGATTCATGAAGAAATAGAAGCTTAAACTCCTAGGATATGCTTATCTAATCATAAGGGACCTTGGGTAATTACCTTGCAATTCAACAAAGCTAGAATCTTGATTTTTGGAAATGTTCTCCTTGAAAACATGAAAAAGCTGAGAGCTAGGTGTTCTTGGGAGAGTGTTTGCTTTGTTGAATGCTTTTGTGGTGGAAAATGAAGTGAATGGGATATTTGGATGATTTGTTGGTAATTAAAGTGAGTGGAGTATGACTAAGCATGACATCATCTTGGTGACTTCATCATTTGCCACTTGTCATCACTTGGTAGTGGAAGCATCTTCTTATGCTAATCCTTGCTTAATTGCTTGATTATCATCCATAATCCTTGCACTAATCTCTCTTGCATTACTTGTCGTTTAATTGTTTTACTACTCGTTTATCGTTCGTTCTTGCTAATCATTTGAGGGATCATATCCGGGATCTTATTACTTGGGTTCCCTTAACCTTTCTGAATATATTATATTCCTTTTATGATCCTCTCTTATAATCCTTAAATTTAAATCCTTTTAGTCATGTTACCTTATACTCAATTTTTTCGGTATCTGGTGGATTTTCGGGAAAATTCAAAGTGTTCGAATTTGGATTCTGACGATCTTTACATACACTTATATACCATATAGAGTACTAATAAGATCTCAGAATAACCATAAAAGAACCCCTACAAAGTGTGGCATGAAAAGTTTTCTTATTCAGCATAATCAGCAAAATCACTATTCATAAGGGTTACAAAAAGTCCAAAATTTTGGGGTTATTACACGAATCTTCCAGTATTCCTATGGGGTTATGCATTGGAAACCTCAGCATATTTACTGAATAAGGTGCCTTCCAAATCTGTTCCTCAAACTCCATATAAGATACGGAAAGAAAGGAAACCGAGTCTTAAACACGTTAAGATTTGGGGATGTCCAGCTTATGTCAAGAAAGTTGACCCAGATAAGCTGGAATCTCGATCTGTAAAATGTAATTTTGCGGGATATCCTTAAGAGACTTTAGGGTATTACTTTTACACCGATCATCGGGTGTTTGTCTCCAGACACGCTACCTTCTTGGAAAAGCAGTTTATCCTTGAAGGAAACAGTGGGAGCAAAATTGAACTTGATGAAGTTCAAGAAGCACAAACTACTACGGATCAAGTGGAAACACCTGTTCAGACTGAACAACCTTCTGTGGAACAGCCTATTCGTAGGTCAGGGAGAGTGTCTCGCCAACCTGAGAGGTATTATGGCCTTGTCATTGAGAATGACAATGAGCTGTCAATCATTGATGATGACGACCCTGTGACCTATAATGAGGCTATGAGTAGTGTTGACTCAGAGAAATGGCATAGTGCCATGAAATCCGAATTGGAATCTATGTATAGCAACCAAGTATGGACTCTGGTTGAGGCACCTGAAGGTGTTAATCCTATTGGGTGCAAGTGGGTATACAAAAGAAAGATTTGGAGCAGATGGGCAGGTGGAGACCTATAAGGTCAGGCTCGTGGCAAAAGGATTCAGACAAAGGCAAGGGATTGACTTTGATGAAATTTTTTTGCCTATAGCCCTGTTAAAATCAATTCGGATTTTCTTGCGATTGCTGCTTACTACGACTATGAGATCTGGAAAATGGACGTGAAAACGGCCTTCCTCAATGGGAAACTTGAAGAGGAAGTGTATATGACATAGTGTAATATCCGGGATATATCGTGTAATTATTTTGCTATTAAATAATTATTATGTGAGTTCAGTATCTATTCTGTGAGTTAATTGTTAAATGTTATCTGTACTTGGATATTCAAAAATAATATTAATTGAGTATTTTAATTTTTATATGTCCAAAATAAAACATAGATAATTGTCATATCTTCCTAATTATTTTTATGTTGATTTATGGATTTATAAGGATCATATGAAATTTATAAAATCTTTTTCCGAGTATTTAAAATCTATTTTATAAAAACGGGAACCAACCTGACGTCAACCGTTGTTACATTTTTGGAACCCGAAACTATTTCAAGAACTCCTTCCTAACCTAATTGTAATATTCCGAGCATATTCCATGTTTCGACTTTTTCGATCCGGCGTACGGTTTGTCCTGCGCGGGTCCCGGCGCAACATTTCCGATACAATATTCGTTTCGGAAAATCAATAAAACCCGTATTTTCGATAAACGGGAGCTTTTTATTAAACTATCACAATTATCACTTCGTAATACGTGTAACCAGGCGCTGAGACCAAGACCGCAGTACAAATTGTACTGATATTGGATAATTATCCCGAAAACCGATACTGTTTGGATCAGTTTTTACAAATAAACGTACCGTTTTATATTCGGAATGATCCAACGGGATACTAATATTCCGTAAATATAAATAGCCTTTTTCCGTATTTTATTTCGTACTGTTATTCCCAGTGGACTAACAATGAGATTTACAGAAGGGGGGTTGAATGTAAATCTCAAAACTTTTTCAAGTTTTGAGCAGTTTGTAAGACTAAGTGTTTGAGTGATCAAATGTGTGTGAATTGCTTGGAGCTGATGCAGACAGATATATATTCAAACACAAATGTAATGAACACAAAGAACTTAAAAACTTTTCTGGTGGATTTGTTGTTCCACCAGAGATGTGTTATTTCAGAAAATCTGTGATTCAAAACTAAATCACAGCTGCTTCCTAGTACAAACTAGATGATTTTCTCTCTTGATATTTCTAAACAGCTCAGGGAAAATTCACATCTAATTACTAGCTACTACTTGGTTTATATAACACCAAGTTTACAAGTGAAGACAAAGATAAAGTACAATAAGACAATAGTTCTCCACTTGTTTCAGTTCCATTTTTATCCAGTATAATATGGAATTATCTGTTGACTTTCCATTTTGAACCAGACTAAAAACGGCTGCTTTTTCTGTTGTTCCTGAAATAGGCTACCACATCTCTGTCAATCCATGTGCCTCTGTCAGCTTTGTTGACTGTCACTATCAACTGCTAGGACTGAGCATC